>NW_004524733.1:1977801-1982530 GCF_000260255.1 Octodon degus
TATTCTGTGTTTTTATTGCACAAAAACTGTAGATAACATTTTCACATGATCACAGTGAAAAATCTTGAGGAAGACCCAGTGCTCATGGTGTGTCTATGTTGCACTGGAGACTCTAACAACCCCCTAGTTTTTGGTCAGTTTGATTAAACTCTCAAATATTGACATTTTAATACTGTGAAGATATTATGTTTTACTAATACCAAAAGTATAAGTTTGATTATTTTTTTTCCTGGTGAGTAGAAGGTACAATATTTAGTCACAATTTATATCCTCGAATTTATATTTTGCATGTTTTACTTTGAATATTATATTGTTCTCATGAAATTCTCCATTTTTATGAAATTTTCTAATACCATTTAAAAACTAAGGTTAGTAAAATAGTCTGAGTGATTAGAGATTTCTCACTGGGAAAATTAATGACTCACATTATAGGCACATTAAAAAGCTTTTGTAGATACCCCTACAGATATATGTCACAGAATCAGTGGTTATTTTCATTTAGTCTGCACTTTAACCTAAGGGTAAAAACCATGAAGAAGTCACAAGCACACTTCTTGTCTAATAAGAAATGCACGAATAAGCGTTTTAAATCAAATGAGTTTCATCTTTTGGTATTGTCTAAATTTTCCATCACAGAAACTGTTCTGCTTCTGCTTAACTTGCTTCCTAGAAATGCATATGAGAAAACCCAGTCAATATGAAATAAAACAAAAGAAACATTAGTTTTTCAGTACATGTATAACATCAGATAAGAAGGAAACAAAGCTATAGTTAACGGCGCATTTGTCCACCACAGTCTGATGCAATTAGAATCCCACAGCTGCTCTTATTTATGACTCTGAGCCTGTATCACCTCCAGGCACTTTCTGATGAAACTTCTAGACCCTAGGAACACATTTCAAACTGCCAGAATGTGCCACTGAAGGCCAAATAAGATATAAATTTATTTAATGCTCAGAGTAAGCGTTAGGTTATCAACAAACCATGTTTTATCTTGTTTCTGATTTTTTTCCTCAAAGATGTCTAAATGATAACACAATTCTTTTCATTAGAAAATTAAGATTTTTTAAAAATTTTTATTAGTGAAATATGTTCGAATTCTATGTCTGTTTAACATTAGAATGGCAGATTCAGTTAGTTGCAGAATTTCATTCTTGAACTTTTTCAGCTTGGTTTCTATTTATTTTACATTTCTATGTTGGGGAACAGTTTTAAATATATATCAAAAGAATGTGTGAGCAAAATCAAGAATCAAATCTGGACATCAGAGTAACAGTTTACTCAGCATCTTGTGGATTGCTTCTCAATGAATGTTACATGAGCGCATGTTCACTGAACAGATAAAATCAAGTATGAAATCAAAGGAATATTTTTTAAAAACAGATTTTAGTGACATTTACTTTTTCATGAATGAGTTCTCCCAAACAAAGCTAAGCTAGCATGTGAAAATGCATTGGCATTTCATTTTAAACTGCTAGAAAGAGCAGTGTAGTGTGACTTAAGATTAAATTCATTCTGCAAAATCAAATCTACAAGAAGATAGTACAGTTTCCAAAACAATATCAAGACAAATCTACAAGGATAGCAATCATACCAGCCCGTTCCCAGTAAAATAGTATTAGAACATAAATTACATCGAAAAATTGAAAAAATGATCAGAACTAAATTTAATATCCTTTAACTTAGATAAATGTTGAGTAGGAAAATAGCACTATGCTAATTCTAAGGATAAATAAGTGGAATGATATCTAGCTTATCACTGAAAAGTTTTGGGGCTAATTCATGGGGCTAATTTTGGGGCTAATTATTCAGTATTTCAAATTCTTTCAATTTTTCTTGCTTTTACATGTAGTTACTATGAAGTAAGAGTATGTCACAATGTGCAGCCATTTATGAAGAGAAACAAAATATATTATGCATACACACTATCAAATGCATATTGTCTAGTAGGTTAATAAAAGTATCTTACATAACAGTTATTGAATATATATGATCAAGTTTTCTAATAAATCTGAAAAAGTAAAAGTATCCAATAAGCCTAAATCCTATCATGAGCTAAAATTGAACTCTCCTTTTTCAGGCTAAAAACCAATCATTTATTTCACAAAACTGAACCCTACACATTTTGCAATGAAAATATGTCAGTCTAGAGTCATAAAAATGACCATGTTCATAATCTGTAACACTTTCCTGATTCTTATTTCACTTCTTATCATGATATAGCATAAGAAAATTTCAAAACTCTAGCCTTCTTCCCTCACAAAACAATTTCTTATGGATCTGCATAATACATCAGCTCCCATAACACTTAATCAGAATCTTCTCTAAACACTCAAGTTCGAAAATATTAAGAGCAAAATAAAGCTTAATTTTCAGAGCTATCATGTGTCCTATTTGCCCATAAGTTTACTAACCACAGACACTGTTGATTTTCAAGCACAGCAAGATTCCAACGTCTCAGTGGTGAGGTGAAGGCCCTCTACCCCTTCATAAAGCCAAGTTGAAATTCTAACCCTATTAGTGAGCCTGTTCTTATCTATATTAGTGTATCTCCAGATATCATCTAATGGATTTCATACAATTCGTATTGTCCTAATCCAGTGGCTGATGTTATTATCAGAGAAAGTAAGGACACCCAGAAGTACATAAGAAAATACCAGGTGAAAAGGAGTCAGAGATTTTAATGCTTCTTACATAAGCTAAGGAACAGCAAAGAACTACTAGCAAAGGCTAGAAGATGGGGAAAAAGGATACAAAAAATCTCTGAGTACCACACCCCCCCAAAAAAAAGAATCAATTCTAATAAAAACTTTATTATGAGGATTTTGGCCTCAAGAGCTACGGCAGGATACATCGGGTCTGGTGCGGCTTATGGAACTGGGGCTAGAACTGCGTTCCCCTGAGGCTGACTGAGTTTGCCCAGGCAGGCACCTTAAACAACTGAGCTAACCCACAAGCCCCTCAGTTCTCTCAATTCTTAAACCTTGAATTTTACTTTATATCTTATTTTCGAAATTTGTAGGGAATCTTGTTAGTTTTGCTCAGGTTTAGATACACACTGTGGTATATTGCCTTAAAAATTGTAACCCACATTGTCTTCATTTACTTTCAGAGTTGCACATGTAAGTATATGTACAATTTCCTATCTAGTCAGCCAGACTATATGTGTTTCTCTTGGATTTCATAGCTACCTCCCTTCTCTACAGCCATTGCATGTATACAAAACCCACTGGGGCCAGGGATAAAGCTCAGCAGCCTAAGTGCCTGCCTGGCAATTGCAAGGTCCTGACTTGGAACCCTGGCACAACTACCACCCCCAAAACGAGAAAAAAAAATATCAAAACTCATCTAACAGATTTTTGGATTTTCTCCTAATTCTACATTTCAACCAGCAGAAAAGTATAAAGCATATGAAGATTTTTAAAGGTCATGAGAAGTTTTTTAAAAAATATATAGTATACCTTCCTAGAAATAGTTTATTTCAACTTTGAGCTTGTACCATCTTTCCTGTAGACTCAACCATACTTGTGTATTTCTAGAGAATGATATTCTTCTACCCACCTCTAATCTGCTTCCAGTTCTAATCCTGTTTTAGTGGTGAATTTAAAAATAAGTTTTGGGCAACAGCAGAAACACAGATAGACCAAGAAGGGCAAGTTCTGCAGAAAACAGGAAGAGTAGCCTCAACTTCAGGACTAAGTGGTCATTCAGTAAACTGCCAGTAAAACTAAGAGGGTGAAACCTTAAAGGGCTCATTTCAATTATGTTGTTGGGAAACTTTACAGGGAGCAGAGTTTTGGCACCCACAGAACTCAATAAAGAAAGAATCTGTTGAGTATGATTTTCCTAATGCCTTTCATATTGTGTTGGTTCCAGAAAATACAACTTGATGCAGCAAACGGTGGTACTACTTAAAATTCTTGGAAGGCAGCTATACTCACCACTATACCACCAATGCAGCATTTTGTGTATCTACATGTGCAAGATAGTTAGGATACATATACAGCTACTTTCTCTTAGTTCAATGAGAAATTTGTACTAATAATGTTTAGACAAGGTATCATGTCTGTGTCTTTTAACCTGCATAACCACTACGAAGACAACAACATGCAATGTATTAATTATTGTAACTGTTCTATAAGCTTGTTCTGAAACTGTCTCATGGCCATTTCTTTCTCATTAAAATTAATTAAAAATATTGGAAACTTCAGCTTGGTAAGCAGTAGTGTCCAGTTGGTAAGGCACCTGCGGCTGCTTGGGGAACTCAGTGAAGGCGTCCTTGATGCCTAGTTTCTTAGAGCAGTTGTAACACAGTACTACAAACTTGAGCTAGAAAAAAAAAAAAACAAAAAAACAAAAACAAAAAAAAAAACGATGTCCTTCTCCAATTCCAGGGCCAGCCCAGTAGCTCAGTCACCTACAGTGCTTGCGTCAGCAGAGCGCAAGGGCCAGGGTTCGATACACAGCATGTCATGCCAGGTTAGCGAGAGGGTGATTTTTTTTTTTAATTAATTTTATCAAGAACGAAATAGCAATGAGACAGTTTCCAAACAGGTTAGTAGGACAGTTACAATAATTAACACATTGGATATTGTTGTCTTCATAGTTGTTATTCAGAGGACAAGATACAGACATGAAATCTTGTCTAAACACTATTAGTATAAATCTTTCTTCTCATTGAACCAAGAGAAAGTAGCTGCATTTCTATCCCCTTTTGTATATACAGATA
>NW_004524733.1:1982630-2002448 GCF_000260255.1 Octodon degus
ATATATATTCTTTTTCACTACAAAATGCACCTTCAATTATATTCTTTTTTGTTTAGTTTTGTCAGAGATGGGTGTTCCATTGCCATTCAAATCTTATTTATTTATTTATTTATTTGGAACTGGGGATTGAACTCAGGCCCTTGCGCTTGCCAGGGAAGCACTTATTCTACTGAGCCAGCTCCCTGGCCCCCAGCCATTCAAATCTTGTAGATGTGTGAATTCAGCAAAATAATCCAATATAGTCCAGTAGTTCATAATAGTAGTGGGTTGTCCATGGAACTGGCAATGTCAGAAGTTGTCGACTTGTGACTGGGCATGGTTGCGTGTGCCTGTAATCCCAGCACTTGGGAGGCTGAAAACAGAATCACTACTAGTCTGATCTACATAGTGAAACCCTGTAGACCATGTAGACCCTGTATACCCTGTCCTAAATACATTTTAAAAAAAAGAATGGAGAGAATTACAAAAAATATATCTCATTTACTATTGAAAAGATCTGTTAAATATAACTATACTAAAGAAATATTAAACTTGGTTTAAAATTCATGCTATATAAAGGAGACTGATAGACAAAAAGTATGGATTCAGTAATAACTATTATCAGAAATAGATCTAAGAGGATGACTTTTTTTTTTTCAGAACCCAGGATTGAACTCAGGCCCTTGTGCTTTCCAGGCAAGAGCTTATTCTACTGAGCTCTCTCTCTGGCCCCTACAATGATTTTCATAAGCAATTAGATTAGGAAATGCTGGGCATTAACATGAACATTTCCTATGTTGATGTGAGGAAAACAAAAAAACAAAACAAAACAAAACAAAAAAAAAAACAATGAAGACACACAGCAAACTTAGGTAGTCAGCTTGGGAATTTTCATGAAAGAAAAGCTAAACTTTGCACATCACAACTGGTACTGAGATTCAACTTGAACATACTAATATTTACCTGAGCTACACTAAACTTAAGAAATTTAATGCTTTTCAGGACAGTACCTGCTACCTCTGTGCCCTTGCTATTTCAAGTCATTGTCCCACCTGGCTTCTATTATCTCCCTGAGTTATCTCCATGTATAATATTGGCATATCAAGAACCAGATAGAAAATGCTACTTGCTGTTAAAATTGGTCTTACACTGTCAGTAGAAATGGGCTGCTGATTGTATAATAAAAACGAAAGGGACTAAAGTTTAGGATAAAGTGCAGACTAGTAATGGAAAAGAACTTACTGGAGGAAAGGGTTACATTAAAGAGAAACAGGCTCGTAATTGTGGGTCTTTGAAAAACCTTTGATTCATTTTTAAAAAGATATATAGATGAATAGGATTTAAGGGATATAATTTACTTGAATATTGCAACTCATTAAGTTCTATGTCAATTACTGCTTAATGAATAAAAATGCCAAAAGCTTTTGAAAAAAGGTGACTTGTTCCATCAGAAGTGAAAACTAAAGGTAATGAAAAAAGAGCAAGACTCTGTGGCTACGTCTGTGTCTAAAAAGTCTAATAAATAACATTGATATTAAAGCTACTCTGCAAAAGGCCAGCCAAATAGCTCAGCAAATTAAAGTACCTGCAAGTAGGCAGTTGGGCCTGGGGTTCAATACCCCAGCCTGCCTTGCCGGCCCCGCCCCCAGGGCACACTGAGATGGTAATTGATACTGGGCATTATGGTGTGCACCTGTAACCCCAGCTCTTGGGAGGCTGTAACAGGTGGATCACTATGAGTCCAATCTAGTAGTGTGACCCTGAACACCCTGTAGACCCTTCCCTAAAATGCAAAAAAATACAAAAAAATTTTAAAAAGCTACTCTGCTAATTAAAGTAAGCATTTTTAATCCTCATCATAAACATGCCCTGATTCAATAAAAATTAGGCCTGAATAACAGTTTTAAAACTACTGAGTTCTTTTGTTCCTCCCAGGAGGTAATTAGTCCTGCTAGCCATGGCAACAGTGAGTAAGGAAAGGCTACAATTTACTGTGCTGTGTGATGAACATTTTATTTTACAATTTTAATATATTTAATACTTTTGAGATAACCACATTTAAAAGGCAAATATATTTGTCTTCATTTCAGCATACTAAGGTTATCATCTCATTTTTGTCACTTGCATATCACATCTATGTAATTATGAAGAGACTCCATGAGGGATATTAAAGGAAAGAATCGGGGAGAGCCACCACGGCAGCACAGTGTGGCAGTGGAAAGAGCAGTCTCTACAGCCGTGATGGGACAGTGATTTTGTGTCCTATAAAACCAGAGAAAGTGAGAAGATACTGAGATTCTCTTCATTAAGGTGCAAAACCTGTTTCCAGTTTTCTAAATGCAGAGGAAATGCATAAAACATGTCCTGTGACTACAGACCATAATTAGCCTGGTGCTGGGCATGTCAGGCTTAATAAGTACATAAATAAATAACATTTATGTTAGTATTTTATGCCTATGGTCAAACAGGGAATTTCAAACAGAAAACTCTTTTATGTGGATTTGTAATGTTTATCCAACGTATCTGCATAGTCTGATTACAGTCCTCAGGTCTGTTAAATATACTGTACTTACTAATGTACAAACTGACCTACTGAATTGCAATATGTTCTTGTATTATTCAATATTTAAAAAAAAACCTCAAAGGCTCCTCTTTTGTAGGATTATAACACCTATTCAGTGAATATAACACCTATATTCACCTATTCATATAGCCTATGCAGAGAGTATCCTATCTTGCTAGCAGGTGCTCTCCATTCTAAAATAATGAAATCTAGGAAATATTCATGATAATGTTCAAAAATTGATAACAAGACTGTGCATTTTCATGTACTGTTGAAAATTTTGAAAAGCTGGAAACAACTTAAGTCTAACTATAGAAAACTGAAGATTGATTAAATTAAATAGCATATGGAATATTCATCTTATAAACCAAGATTCTGCAGCTATTAAAATGTACAAATACAGTTTAAAACAAAGGAATAGAGTAGGTCAAATATTTCACATATAGGATCATCTAAGAACAACTACTATAAGAACCTAGAGAAAACTTTTTTCATTCAAAGCACACAAATTGCATTTAGCAGCAGTTAGCACTGTGTATTGGGGTAACACCATATGTACATGTACCATTTTCTTCATGTTCTAAAATTAAAATCATAGCACCCCTATGAAAAATAAGGCAAGAAGTTCCCTTTAACACTGAACAAAGAACAGTGAAAACTGATTAAAGTCATTCTTAACTGGCCATAATATCACAGAAGAACTTAAAGGTGTTTTCCAAAGCCTTAATTGTCTCTGGCTTCTCAGCAGAATCAACTAAGTTACTGCATCACTGTTTACAAGAATGTTCATACACAGTGAATAGTATGTACCTTGTCTTCCTTAACTAAAAAAGAAAAGAAATAAATCTTATTCTAGTTCAAGTAATGAAAGATGAGTTACATTAAACAAAATTTATCTCTTAGCCTAGAAGTGTTGTAACTTAATCTGAAAATCTTCAGGATAGTTTATAGAAGAAAAACAAGGGGTAAAGTAACACAAAACATACTCACAGTGAAGGGCAGAGAGAACAAGAGCTTATCAAATAAAAAGAAATGTTTAACATAGGAATAAAAAAGAACTTTAAAAAAGCTCTCTGACAACAGTTTTATGCCAGACACAAAATGAAGAGGAAAAGCAGTATAGTTTGGCGTGTTGTCAAGGATAATGCGCTCTGCCAGTTGCCCCATTTGGTTTTTATCTGACCATTGAAAATATCTTTATGTACTGTTCTCTAACAAAGACGTGTTGGAAATGTAGCTGGGAAATGTGTAGAGAATCTGCTTTAACCCTCCTATTTTGGCTAGGGCTATGGAATTGAATTTGAAGAGCCACAGTATGGTTCAGGGTTCTGTCTCTTTAATGATCAATTTAGATTGTTCCATGCTCAATTTACCCATAATAAACCAATCCATCAAACCCTACCTAGCCACTTGCTGAGCTCAGACAGGTGATTTAAATAAAATCGAGTAGCATTGCAGCAACAGTTACCTGCCAGTACTTAACAGTGCAGTGGTTCTCATTCCTATCCAAGTCACCTACATGGTAAAATTCAAATCGCATTAAAAATGGCTTTCCCTACTAATGCACACTGGGATTTTGCCATGTCTCTTAAAAAACATTAAAACCTGATAGTGCTATTGTTTTGATATTCATCAAACTGAAATTTCATGATTTCTTTCCTGGCATATTTTTACGTTTTTTAAACAAACTTGCCCACAACCTCTGTTACCTGTTAGGCAGTAGGGACACAGCAGATATACATGAATGGGGAGGGAGGGCAGCTCTGGCTCTCGGATTGGAAGGGCAGGTCACAGACAGAAGAAAGACATAGATATTTAAGCCATTAAATAGTATCAGTGCCTGGCAAACAATTTCCAGTAGACCTGTGAGTGTACTAAATATTCTGAGAGAAAAGGCATAATAGAGTACAAATTCATTTGTCAATCCTTCCAGACATTACAAATAAAGCAATAGGAATGAATGATGAAATTGGAAAAAGGGGAGTTCCACAAAATTTAGGAGAGATCATTGGTTCGAGTTGTGTTCTTACACTAAGCTCTTGCCTCAATAAACCAACCCAGGGCTAGGGAGATAGCTCAGTGGTATAATCACCTGCCTAGCAAGTGCAAGGTTTAACTTCGATACCTGTAACAAAAAAAAAAAAAAAACATGGATTTACTCATGCTAAGTAAGGTTCTATAGTATCAAATGGAAAGCTGAGCTCTTTACCTGCCAGATCTGACCTCCTAAGAAATCAGGTGGGAGATAATCCTAAATAGGCCAGTTGCCTGGAAAACAAAACAAAACAGGAGATTTTACAGCAACTAAAAGAAAGAGGGCCCTACAACCTGAGCCAACAAAAGCAAGTTTCCTTCGCTTCAGCCGATCCAAGGACAGAGGCTGACACAGCCGCCACTTGCTCGCGCTATTGCCTGGTTTCTGCTCCCGGTGCCTAGTTCTGGTTTCCTGTCACCCGGCCGAGTTTCATAGCACAGACGCTGCCTGAGTCTTGATCTGCTAATAAGAGCCAATTAGATCTTGTCAACCCCATTTGTTGAACTTTGTTCTTTGACAGGAGTAAGAGCTGAAAGTGAAAGATAAGCAGGACCCAGACCTTTAGGAAAAATTGTTCAACGATTACTCTCCTTAGAACACCAAGAAAGACCTGAAATCTACATTTGTTCCTTTGATTCTATTAGTTTCCTACTCATTGTAATTTTAATTTAATATATGATTCATAATATATTTTCCTCAGGAAAAAGAGGAAGTGAAAACTGCCTACAGGATGGCAAAATATTTAAGGTACTAATATGTCAATTTTAAATGTTGTTCCTAATGGCAAGGTTTTTAATGAGAAAAATTATCATTAATATATGCACAAGAATTCAAATGTTATAAGAAATTTAAGATTAGCCTGTCAAGCTTATATTTTTAAAAACTTACAAATAAACTATAAATTAATGGTTTTTAACTTTTTAATACATGTTAACAGAACATAATGATTACATTTCATTTTTTTATCTTTTATTTATTTATTTTTTGGTATAGTGTCTCTCTAGGCAGTTCGAACTTGTCGTGATCCTCCTGTCTTGGCCACCCCAGCGCTGGGATTACAGGCTTGCTCTAGGATGCCCAGATTCAGAGAATGGCTGGGCTCTGTGCTGGCATGGCACACAGTACCAGTGGTCAAACACGGGTCCTTGCGCTTACCTGGCAGGCACTTAGAGTTCAGAGCTCTCTCTCCCCAGCCATGATTGCATTTATCATAAATTCATAATATTTTGCAGTTGTCAAAAGAAATGTACATAATTAATAAATATTTCTTATATGGACTAAAGATTTTTAATATATTATATACTCCAAGTGATATTAATAAGGACCTAGTTGCAACTTAAAGAATTCAAATTCAACCCTAATTTATATACTTAAATTGAATATTTCCACTTATTAAATGCTGCATTATAATTCCTGATTGAATAACTTCCCAAATGTCATAGCTTGCTATATAACAGGAATTCATCAACTTATGTGGAGACATTAAGTCTCTTTAAGCACACATAAAACAAAACAATAAAAAATAAAAATAAATTACAAAAATTACTTACAGGAGAGTTATAAGCTTAACAGTAATTCCAACCACTTGTTTTTTTATAAAAAGGTAGATGTTTGTGAAAGTGTATCAAATTATCATTCAAATGAATTGAAATACGTATTGATTGTTCAGAACTCTTCTTTCTTATAGCACTAGCATGAATTTTTGTTTGAACAAAGTACATATATGATAAAGCAAGACCTACATAACAAGAAATGTAACTTTTGTATCTGACAAGGTCAGGTCTTAACCATCCAGCAGAGAAGTATAAAAACGAGGTATAAAAAGTAAAGCCATATTATTATGCTGAGCTGTAAAAGGCTCAAGTCAACAACTTCTGACATTGCTAGTCCTACAGCTAACCCACTACTATTATGGACTACTGGACTCTATTGGATTGTTTTGCTGAATTCACATACCTACAATATTTGAATGGCAATGGAATACCCATCTCTGACAAAACTAAACAAAAAAGGGAATACAAATAAAGGACCATTTTGTATCTTTGTATACAAAATAGTTAGGATAGATATATAGCTACTTTCTCTTAATTCAATGAAAAGAAAGATTTGTACTAACAGTGTTTGGATAGGATATCATGGCTGCATCTTGTACTATGAATAACCACTGTGAAGACAACAATATGCAATGTATTAATTATTGAAACTGTCTTACTAATTGGTTTTGAAACTGTCTCATTGCTATTTGTTTCTCAATAAAATTAATATAAAAAAGAAAAAGCAAGATACCACAATAAGTTTGACAAAGTTGCTATACTTGCAAATTTTAATTTATTCTGAAATAAATATTTGAGTGTCAAAAAAGTACCCATGTGAAATGAAGCTATACATTCATTTATTTAATATTTTTAAAAGATTAAAACACACAAATATTACTTTCTAGTCATAAGTATAGGTACACAGTTTAGCTACAGTGAACAGTACATAAGTGCAGCATCGTGTACAATGTCAAATTGTTTTTGAGTTTACAAATTTACACTAAGATTTTAAAATGGAAATTAATTATTATCACTTATACCTTCCTACACTCAGGAGTAAATTCATCTTGTAATTCAAGAATGTGTACTAGCTTCATCTTCAGCAGTAAAAGTGAAAGAGAGAAGTAGTTCTTAGAATATATGTAAAGCAGTAGCACTTGGAACACCAATTAGGCAATCTTAATCCTCTGAAAATCAAGGTTCTACTGTTTTAAATATATTCTAAGAATTATTATCTCTCTTTCACTTTTACTGCCTCTGAATTCTTTTTCTTTCTTTCTTGTATATATATATATATATATATATATATATATATATATATATATATATATATATATATATATATATTTTTTTTTTTTTAATTTTTTGTGGTACCAGGGATTGAACTCAGGACCCTGCACTTGCCAGGCAAGCGCTTATTCTACTGAGCTATCTCCCTGGCCTTTATATTTATTTTTGTGGTGCTGAGGATGAAGTTAGTATACACTAGCCAAGCACTCTGCCAGTGAAGGAGAGTTCTTTCCCAGAGTCTTTCTGTAACAGGGAATTCCCTAGCAGAAGAAAAATGTTTCCAAAAATCAGAACTCTGTCACATGTTTGTATTGATACTATTCAGTGTCAATATTGAGATACTACAAAGCTGATTTGCAAAAAAGCTTTTCAAAAGCCATTAATTTTTATGTTCTCACTTGACATTAAATAACCCCAAACCATTCCACAACATACTGATATGTCCCTATCTATCCCTATATGTCCCCTTAACCATACGTTACTATTTAAGCCTTCCTATAAGCCATGAATATTTTACTTTCCTAAATCTTGGTGATAATCTCACAGTCTGTACTGCTTTTTAAGGTTCACTTGTCTTTCTGATTTTTGAAACAATATCATCACCAAGTACAATGAATTTTATCTGTGATTCTATTCATAGCTCAAATCAAGTTGTAAAGATTGCTTTATTTCTGGTGGGTTCCTGGATTTTATTTTGTAATTTATTATGGCATTTGCTGCAAATTTATTTTAGATATGTTTTTATTCTTGTTCATAGTTAAGACTTTGAAGGAATGAGAATATTGTGTAGGCTAAAGGCAAGATTAATGTCTATACATACTTTAACAAACACAATTATATACAAAGCTATGATATTCGGAAAGTTATTTAACCTTTTTTGATGTCCTTTTCATACTTCTATGAACAAATAAGAAAGTTGTCCATCACAAAGTAGCATCATGAGAATTAGATCAAGTGAAATACAGAATACAAGTACAATGCCTAAGGCAAAACAAATGCTATAAAAATTAGTGTTGAAGTAATGACCATCCAATGAAAACAGCCTTATTATACAATTATTTAAACAAAGTAACATAATATTTTATGCTTAATAGGTATTCAAATGAGAAATCAAATTTATAGCTCTAGGTGGATTCTCTAAATTCTGAAAGCCAGTAGCAAATTTCTTTTACTAGCAAAATGATTAGAGAATTTCTTACTTGCAATATCCTCTTCTGGACCTGACATGCTTTTCTATGCTACTTGCATCAAATTTAAAAATTCAGTTCCATAAGACACACTCTCTATTTGAAAATTGAGCTCTAGGCAAAATTAAGTGAAATCTGGGGCATGAGAACTCAGTAAGACAATGCTTAGGAAAAAAAGCAAGGACTTTATTGCCATAGTTCTATCATTGTTGTATAGTGGTTCACTACAGATACCTAGGTCAGCAGGACTGTAGCTACTAGAAAAGGGAGGTCCTCATTAAATATGCAAAACAGCACTTCAAAGGAGAAGATATCATGGTGCATCTTCTTAGTGCCACAATCCAGCCATTTCATTCCACTAAAATAACTCACTGGAAGGCAATCCCATGAGATATATAGGAGATTATATAGCTTTTACTCTTACAAAGTTTATTAGTAAGAAGTAAGAATTGTCTCTTTCTGTGTATGTTTATAGATTTATTTTTCTTTGCAATCCCATCTTTTCCTTTATCTATTTCTAAATCCATCATTGGCAATAACGGTAGATAAATAAGCTTTGGAAGACTAATATTTATTCCTTAGTGAAGTTATAAGTATTTTTAATTTGTTCAACTGCTACCTGAAAACATTAAAATTATACATCATATTAGGGTACTCATGAAACTTAGCTCACCTGTGAAGCAATTATAAATATTAGTTTATGAGAAAATAGAGGCAAGTAGGAGTATCCAGTGTTACACAAAATCTGTAGAGATATTTGAACTATTTTTCATTGACAGTTCCCCACTGGACAACGAAGGCGGGTGCCCTAAGGCACTCTGTGCACTGCAAGGTCAGAAATCTGTGTCAACAAACTCACACAGAGAGAAATTCGAGAAGCAGTGTCCTTCATAATAGCACCCCAATCAATGAAATACTTAAGAATTAATCTCACAAAGGAAGTAAAAGATCTACACAATTATAATACTCTAAAAAAAAGAGATAAAAAGAGAATTTCAGAAAATACACATACTCCTTGTTTCTGGATAGTAAGAACCACCATCGAAAAAATGGCCATACTCACAAAATTGTTATGTAGATTTAATGCAACCCTTATCAAGATATCACTAGCATACTTTACAGATCTAGACAAACATTCTTAAAATTCATCTGAACTTAGAAAGAACTAGCATATGTGAGGCAATCCTGGCCAACAAAGGTAAGGCAGGAAGTATCACAATCCCGAACTTGAAATCATACTACAAAGCTACGAGGATAAAATCAGCACAGTACTGGCAAAAAAAAAAAAAAGAAAAAAAGAATGACCTGAGGATCACTGTGACAGATTAGAAGGTGCAGACATTACTACAAACGCAGTCAGTCACCTTGTCTTTAGCAAAGAGGCCAAACACAGTCAGCGGAAGAAAGATAGCTTCTTTACCAAATGGTGCTAGAAAAATTGGCTCTCCACATGCTAAAAATTAAAATTAGATGCAGGTCCATCACCATACACTAAATTAAAGTCAAAATGGATTAGAGATTTAAATGGTAGAACAGAAACACTAAATATACTGGAAGAGAAAATAGTTGGAAATATTGAAGACGTAGGAGTAGGTAGATAGTTCATGAGCAAAACCCAAACTACATGGGAAATACTTCAAAGAATCAATAACTGTGCTAACATCTTATGGAGAAGTTTCTGCATGTCAAAATAAATCACCAACAGAGTGAAAAGACAACTCACAAGTGGAAAAAAAATTCTTAACCAACAATCACTTAGCCAAAGGACTTATATCTACAATATAAAAGAACTACTCTTATGAAGATTCCAAATTCAGATTTGGTTTATTCATCTCAAAAATCATTAGCAAGTATGCACTACAGGATCTGTTGCGTAGAATAAAATGTACTAGAAGTTATTTGTATTAATGATCAATATTATTAACAATAGTTGAGTAATGTTTAAAGTGAATGATATTGATTTGAAATATTTGTTATCCTTTCTCAGTAAAAGTCAATTCTCATGTCCAGAAGTCATATATATCAGAAGACAGAAGTAGTGTTTTCATTAGGGCACCCAATTCCTTTCAAGACTGTGCAAATGTGGGGCCAGGGAGATAGCTCAGTAGAATAAAACACTTGCCTGGAAAGTGCATGGTCCTGAGTTCAATCCCTGGTACCGCAAAACAAAACAAAACACAAAACAAGAAACAACTGTGCAAATGTGTTAAGGAAATCTATTTCCAGATCCTCATCTCTCTGTATGTTCCCAAAGCTGTCTTTGCTGCCATTGTCCCTGTTCTCAGCCACTTCTCTTTTCCTCTTGGGAGAGGATTACAAGTTTGTCATTGGTCATGGACTTTTCTCAGTTGTCTTCTTATGAGAAGAGTATATTCCCACAATAATGATAACTTATACAGCAAACCTACATCTAACTTAAACCTGAAACTAAATTCAGATAGATTCCGTCTGAACCAGCGAAATCATAGCTTATCCACAAACAAAATAAATAAATGTTTATTCATTAAACCAACTGTAATTTTGTAGCATAATCATGATAATCATGTATTACAATGGGTGAACTATACAAACTTTTCATTATAAGCTAAGTTTTGTCGCAGTAACACACACACACACACACACACACACACACACACACACACACACGGTCATAGACACTTATCACTTGCATCGGTTGTCTCCATGGGTCAACTGAGGCTCTGTTCCATAACTTCACCTAGGGATTCTGACATAAAACTCCTAGTCTAGACCTGTGGGTCTCCATAGTGAGAGTCCAATAGAAATATAATTCTATGTACTAGCTGTTGAAACTTCTGTTTAGAAATAACACATATGAATTTACTTACATTATGCTGTTTTAAATAAACAGCACAGTCACATCTGTGCAGGGCAGGATGCATAATCTCTGTATAGGGAAAAACATCACAGCAAAGGAATTCACAGGATAGCTGGATTTTTAAATTACCTGCACAGACAATACGAGACCATACAACAAATATCCCCTACATCAGGTTCATTATATCAGGCTTTAGGACTTAAAATTCAATGTTATTTTTGTATCCAGTGCTAGGGATGCAAATTGCATATTGCTCTCCAATGAAACACAAAGCATGAGGAATTAAGAGTGGCGCAGCAGAGCTGGACCATGTGAGTTAGGGCTCACATAGTTCTGGGTAGCTTGCTTGTTTGATTTCTTTCTTTCTTTCTCTTTCTTCTTTCTTTCTTTCTTTCTTTCTTTCTTTCTTTCTTTCTTTCTTTCTTCCTTTTTTTTCTCTTTCTTTCTTTCTTTCTTTCTTTCATTTTGTGGTACCAGGTATTGAACTCAGGACCCTGTGCTTGCCAGGTAGGATGGGTAGCTTTCTTGACAGCATTTTGGTTTTCATTCCACAGTTTTTGTGTCTGCATCATTTTAAAAATTATTTTATTGATCAATTTTGCTCTTAATAAAAATACTGTATTACACAGTATTTTCTTTTTTATAATAGTGCCAAGCAATAAAATGCTTTGTGTTTCTACTTGAAAAAAAATCAGCTCCCCCAAATTCAAAGACCCAATCCAAAAATGGCCATCTGAGGTGAATTCACACTTCTCAGAGGAAGAAATACAAATGGCAAATAAGTATAAGAAAAGTGTTCCACAGCACTGGTCACTTGAGAAATACAAATTAATCAACACCAAGAGACTATCTGACCTCAGAAAGAATAATTATCATAAATAAATCAACTAATAACAAATTCTGGAAAGGCTGTGGCACAAAAGGAGCACTTCTCTCCACTGTTGGTGGCAATGTAGACTGGTAAAACCTCTATTGATAACAGTGTGGAGACTCCAACACTAGGAATGGAAGTTCCATTCAACCTAGTTATTATTCTGGGTAATTTTCCAAAAGAACTTAAAACATTGCACAACAGTGGTACATGTGTACTGATGTTTATAGCAGCACAATTCATCACAGCCAAATCTTGAAAACAACCAAGGTGCTAATCGCCTGAGGAAGAGATAAACAAGTTGTGATATTTTCGTACAATATAGTATTACTCAGCTGTAAAAAAAAGACAATCTTGAGGCATATATAGGTCAATGGATGCAACTAGAGGCTATATTAATAAGTGAAATAAATCAGACCCACATGTGTAAGTATCAGTTGTCTTCCTAGTGTAAGAACCTGAAAGAATAAATAAAATCTGAAATGTATAATAGATATAGTAAAGCAGAAAGAATCTGAGCATTAAGAATAAACAGTGAAGATGGGGCTGGAGAGATGGCTCAGTGGAATAAGTGTTTGTCTGGCAAGTGCAAGGTCCTGAGTTCGATCCATGGTACCACCAGAAAAAAAAAAAAAAAATGAAGGTGAGGGAAAAGAGAAAAGATAGGAAAAAAAGGAAGGGTGGAGAATCACACAAGAATATATATAGGATATTTGAGATGATTGTACTACTAATTTCCATCAGTTTTTTTAAAGTAGAAGCTAATGGTCAAAATTTTACTTTCACTAGCTCTGTATGCCAATATCTACAATCTGCGCAATGCATTAAGGACAGCAATGTGCAACATAAAAGCTACAGTTGGATTAACTTCATCTTGTTCTTTTAAATGTATACTGCTTCTAATGTCTTATCGATCATTCTATAACTCTGTTTAAAATAATTTTAAAAAGGGAAAACAGAACAAGAAAAAAATTAAGGCTTTTTGAAAAGAATGAATGTTTAATTGTTCTACCAAACTTACATAACTATATCTGATAATCTAAGCAACAAATCTGATAACAATATGCAATGTAAGAACCATTGTTAACTTTCTATTCTTGTTTTGAAATGCTGTGCCATTTGTATTTTTGTTTGTTGCTTTGTTTCTGCCTTTGTCTTTGCTATTTGTTTTTGTTCTACCTCTTTAAAGTTAAAAAAGGAAATCCATGTCAAATTGCTTCTTTTTCAGCAAGGTTTAAGAGCAAGGTAAGAGACAAATGGAGTCTAAGAGAACAGAAGCGAGAAAGCAATACTCTTGAATTTGCTGTAAACATAATGTCACATACGGTATGAACTGAAATAAGATGGATGAGTTTCAGAGGCTGTCAGACAAAATTTATGGGAGGCCATTGTTTTGGAGCAGCCACTCACCTTGGACTGCTGCTGCCCAGAGCAACTCTGAAGGGAATTATTTGTGCTAAGTGCCATGGAGGTAAGGTGAACTTGGAATAAAGCAGTTTTCCTCCAAAAGAGACATTCCTGTGAACTTGAGTGAGCATGACAATAGGTTTTCCTACTTTGATTCCACTAGGATAGTAGGCCTGGGATAACCAAGTCACCTTTTGCTCTAGTTTTGCTTTCTTCTGTCCCTTTCTACCTGTAAAGCCAACTCCCTTCCCACTTCTCCAGAATCTTCAGTCTATTTTGTAGAAAAAAGCCATGGTGTAATCTAGAATTGCAAATGCTGGTCAACAACGACTTAAAGTAAATATACTTTAACATTGTGTCTAACATGCTTTATATGTTTGAATATTTCAAAAGATTTGTTAATTTGTATAAAATAGTTGAGGCCAGATGCTGGTCAAGGTCTCTAAACCTAGCACTCTCAGGAGGCTGAGGCAGGAGGATCACACCTTCCAGCATATTCTGGGCAATTTAATGATTTAGTGAGGATCTATCTCAAAATTAAAAAAAAATAATAATAAAATGTGTTAATCCCCAGGACTGCCAAAAATGTGTATATAAAATACATATGACAATATAATCCCTAATTGCAAGTGGATTATGAGGTACTACATTGCTTTACCTTTTCCAAGATAAAACATGTCTTACAATTACTATCTTAAGAAAAATAAATTGATGTTGAGTATTATTTAAGGATAATGAATGCATTTATAAATTTTCTCATGTACTTCCAGATTTTCAAACTTTCATCAAGAGAAAACTTTAGTTAAATAATGGGTAAAGTTAGTGAATATTGTGTTGTGTCTAGATGTCACCCCAAAGTCTCAGGTGGTCATAGGTGGGCTTTGTCAGAGGTGACAGGATCTTGACTCTGTGATCGATTCATGGTGCAAGCTGGGATCAAAGGAGTCAGTGAAATCGTCCCCTGATTTGTTTAGCACTGCTCTAATCCCAGCAGTCTGGATAAAGGGCCTTGCTTGCCTTGCAACTCTCCAAGTGAACTATTGCCCCTCTGTCACACCCTTCTGCCTTGGAGACAGCTGATTATGGCCTGAAACCTCTACAATCTGTGAGAAAAATAAACCCTCTCTTTTAGTTTTTAGTGTCTGGATATTTTGTCTCAGGAAGGAAAGAAAAGTAACTAAGACACTGAATAAACAGACCCACAATAGATTCAGTTAAAAATACACAAACATCAAAAAGATAGCTTCAATTCACAGCTGCTTTTTAATTCCCTATAATTCATCTTCCAACTTTTGCCTATAGAAAATAATCATGCTGGTAACTTGCTGGCATTTTAAATTTAAAACCTTGGTTTTTAGAATAAAAGAAAACAGAAAAGGCATATTAGTGATAATAATCTTAGAGACGCTCAAAAGACATATACTTACAAACCTTAAGAAAAGCTGAAAATCCAATAATAGCCCAAATGGTTAGCTAACCCTAAAATTCAGAATGGAGCCTCATAACCAATGGATGATGGTAGCATGACTCACATTCTCTGTTAGTGGAAGGAGCACAGTATAAACTTTAGGGACCTTGTGTGGCCATGTTTCTGTTCTCATTGGTAAGAAGAAGTCTCTGTCCCTGTCCTACTTGTGAATGTGCTGCCCAGATCTGACCAATGAGATATGACCTGCAGTCATATATGGACATCAATCAATCACTAATGTGCATGATTATATCACTCATGTAAAACGGACCAATCAAAATTGAGCATGTTTTCATCCCACCTTTGTATAAATGGACCAGGGTAGAAGCCTGGATGGAAATCTTACAAGTATAAGACAGCTCCTCTCTGCTTTCAATTCTTCTCAAATACATTTTCATTTTTAGGGGAGGCTGCTTCTCCTATTTCCTTCTTTCCTTCTTTCTATCCTCTATATTCCTATTTTTCTTACTTCCTCTCTTTCTGGATCATTGGACAAATTAAAATTAAAATTAATTAAATTAAAATTACCTATCCACTTTTGACATGCAATTCGAAACTCCACTGTAATATCACTGCTCTCTTAAAAGTTATTTGCCACCTCCTGCAGCAAACGCGATATGAAATTTGTAGGGATGAGCAGGCACTCCTCTTCTGCTCCATTCCTGTCTCTACAAATCCCCAGATCAGGAATCTCCAGGTCTAAGATGCTGAGTGGTTCCTGGCTGAAGCTAAATTAAATTGTGTTCTGCTTGCTTGTGTGGTTCCCTTACATAATCTACAGCTTTCTTCTTTGACGATATAAAATCCACAAGGACCCTTTCTCTTAATCGCATTTTTCAATAAACAAAAACTGTTTTTGCATTATTTTGCAATTTTGGTTCTGAGAAATGTTTCATAATGGCACAAAGATATCCAGCAATACCAAACCAAGTTCTCAGCTGGTCCAAATCAGTAGTGCTCAGCTACGTGTCCGGTGACTCCACACTCAGTTATTTACAGGCATGAGTACTTGCTCAGTTAGTACTAAAAAATGGAAGGAGAGACATCTAAATATAGAAGATTCTTTCACAGCACTACGGTAATTTGGCAAATTTTCCGTATTAAAATGTGATAGTTATATTCTAATTTAAGGAGAGTAAAATCGAGACTGAAAGCTGAGTCCTTATTTCAGATGCACAGTGCAACATCGCTCAAGAAATATGCTTCTGCCTAGTTACAGGAATTCGTATGCTGGAGGAAACAAAATGATTGCCCTTGTGTTGCTATGGCTACACTTGTGTACCTTTTAAAATGCTACAAAAATGAATTGCATTATATTGGAGAACAAAACACCAAAGATATTTGACTTGACAGAAATTTTAAATATATCTCCTTACTGAACGAGCATAACTTTTAGTCACTTTGCAGGTGAATGACTTGCTATGTAGGTACACTGTTCATGATATGCACTTATTTCCAAGACTACTGCTTTTGCATAGTATAGAATAAATGTTTGCATGCTGGGACATAATGAGAATCCGTCACAATGAAATCTTACGGAAAATATTCATGCTGAATGGGCTGTGTTCTTCAATTTTAGAATTTACTAAATTCTTTCCTAGGTACCTATAAGTTGGAAAGGTAGCACATTTGACTTTTACAACATGCCTGTGTACCATATTCTTAGTCTCTGCTGCTTTTTCTGCCAAAGCAAACGTGATGCATTGGAAGGAAAAGTAGAGCGTCTTTTTGTAAACTAGCAATGATTATGATAAATCAGTACTAGTTTAAAGCAGAATCAATTAACCATGGTTGCAATAGAAAGCAGTAGCAGGGTTTACGTTACTACCCACCCTTCTGTCAATGATATTTCATGCTATTAGTCTTTAAGCTGTACTGTATGTACATTTTCCACTATCTGGTTTTCAGTGAATTCTTTTAAAGTTTTATTTTGGTGCAGTCAAGAAATCATGCTGTCATGAGCATACTCTCTTATGCTTAAGATGCAAGCTTGAAGCCTGGTGATTTTTGGTCCAACTCTACTTTTCTAATCTATTAAGCCAATCAACTCCATAGATTAGTTGAGAGGTTAAATGACAATCACTACAAAGTGCTTAGTTCAATACTGAGCCCATCAAATTCTCCACATCTGTCATGTGTTATTATCAGCACTTTGTGTAGGAACAAAATAACACAAATGACGATAACTTGTGTCACATTCTATTACTAAATAAACGGCAAGCAGAGAAGAAAAAATCTTACCTATCATTCTGACATAGGCTGCTTGTCACCTGTGTACTTCAAACGTTTGCTTTTGTTTTGCTTGCCGAAAGCAGTGCTGAGGATTGAACCCCTGCGTATATTAAGCAAGTACACTATCACTGAGCCGTATTTTGCTACCCTCTTTTCTTTGTATTTCAAGTTAACATTAAGCAAAAAGAAGATAAATCAACAAGTTAAAGTGATAAAGGAAACCTACGTGGTATGTATTGTATTACCTGGAGATATCTCCTCAGATGTGGACCCTGAGTATACTGTTGTTGTGAAAATTAATTTTGAGAAATTCATTCAATGTGTGGATGAACACGTCGTGTTAAGATGTAACACGACTAGCTAAAGCCGACACGTGTTCTAACGAACTTCTAAATGTTTCTATGTATGACTTTAAATTTATATTGACAACATATTCATATCTTTATTTATGTACAGAAATATCAGTAGTTGAAATAATATACGACCCAATAAACCCTTTTTATTTGCTTATTTGCCATGTTAAGAATTGCTAAATAAAATATTTTTTTCCATTTATTTATTAAGCACAGGGTCTCACTGCATAACTCAGACTCATAGTGATCCTCCTGTCTCAACCTCCCCAGAACAGGGATTATAGGTGTGTACCACCATGCCAGGCTTTGGTGGTTGGTTCAGCATAAGGCTGGCAGGGCATGAAGTACTGGGAACTGAACCCAGGTTCTTGCACTTGCCAGGCAGGCACTAGACTGCTGAGCTATCTCCCTGGCCCCAAAATCTTTTCAAAGGTGGTAACGTGAAACTAATTTCTCTGCTGCCTCAGACCTTAAGTAATTTCCTAATCTTGTCTGCCATAAAAAACCTAGTTGGGCTGACTAAGTGCCTGCTTTGGGAAGCGCAGAGACCAGAGCTCAATCCCAGGTCCTGCATGCCATTCCAGCCCTTACCCTGGGACACACTGAGCCAGTTATCGAGTCCAGGCGAGGTGGTGCATGCTTGTAATCTCAGCCCTTGGGAGGCTGAAAACAGGAGGATCACTAAGAGTTAGAGCTGTGTAGTGAGACCCTGTACCAAATACATGCATGAAAATAAAATCTAGTTGCTGTCACATTTTCCACCTGTCTAGGCTCTCTCCATTTCTGCTTTTGTCTCTCTCAGATTGCTATCACCACATGCAACAGATATTGTCCAAACTTTCAGCTTTGAGCTTTGCCTTCCCTCAAGATTGTTTGCTATGCCTTTCCTGCTGCCCTACCAGTGAAATGTAAAATAAAATTTCTGCAAATGAACTCCTCCCGTACATGTTTTTTTTTTCTTTCTTTCTTTCTGTGTCTCTGTGCTTAATACATCAGTAGATTACCTTCCTGGAAAGTCCAGATTAGATTATCTGGATACAGTTTATGATAAAAGTGAAACAAGTCTTTTTCCCATTGTCAGTGCAGTACAATGTAGAAAGTCAAGTCAGGAATTAATTTCTAAGTATTCATAAATGTACTTAGGACCATTACTTTTCTCACAACAGGTGCCCATCAGTATTTAATAGGTACGTAAGTCACTTTAAAAGTTTCTAACATGCAGATTTACCTTCACCTGGACTGAGGAGGGGCCTGAGCATGCACACTGCAAATGCTTCCAGAAAATCCTGAAAGGCTGATCCCGAACCCACAATGCGCTGGGTCGAGCACTACCTTGAGCCCTCCTACATCTTGTGCTCTGACCATTGTAACTGTGTCCACCATTATTTGTGTAAACCTTAGCAAATTTTTCTATAATTTATGTCATCCAAAGTTTAGACCCAGAATTCTTTCTAGGACTTTAACATTGCTCAGCACTTGCATACCTATAGCAGAGCCTTTCATGAATTCCAGAATATTTCCAAAGTATTTTAATCTTTAAAATTCTGTGCACAGGTCCCCAGTGAAGGTATGCACACTGACAAGACTGGCCTTTTTATTTCAATATTGGGACATATGGTCACCCGGGCAGTAAAATTCAACCAATCTCTAATAATACATAAAAAATGATACTCTAAGACACTACCAGAAAATATTCATAGAATAAAATAATACCAAAGAGCTTTTAAAATTTATTTTGTGATTTTCATCTGTATGGAGGATACAAAATAGAACAAAAAAAAACAAACAATAGTTTTCAATCTCCCTTGACTATCTTTGATGGACTCAGTGCTTGAAGCATCTTATTTTATTCATAAAAACTGTTACAAACAATAAAATACTTTTTGTGGTGGGGCATAAGGCCAGTGACACAATATTAGACCCCTGGGGATCCTTTCTATTCTTAGCTGAAGAAAGGTTATGGACAAAGCATTGCTCAAACCTTACTTCTGTCATTAAAGCTGAATCTCTGAAACCTAAAGAACATGCATAAGAAAATGTCTGCATTTAAAGTTAATTTAAT
>NW_004524733.1:2002628-2017216 GCF_000260255.1 Octodon degus
TCTCTCTCTCTCTCTCTCTCTCTCTCTCTCTCTCTCTCTCTCTCCTCCTTTACAGTCTTGCTATGCTGCTCAGCTGGCCTTGAGCTCACTTTTAGCCAGGCTGGTCTCAAGCTCCAAAGATCTTCCCACCCAAGGCTCCAGAGTGCTAGGATTGCAGGCTGCCCTACTACACCTGGCCCTTTGGTTCCTTTCTGATATTCTGAGTTTTTCCTCATGCTTTTAATTTAAGAGTAGGAAAAGGTAAAAAACACAGCATAAAACATAATTAGGATCAGATAAGAAAGCATAGTTCGTAGAAAAATTAGTGAAAAATTCAGAATACAGCACTCAAATACACAAATTGAAGGAGAAACTTAGATGGTGATTAAATTTATAATTATTGACCTATGAAATATCAAAAATACATTCTAAACATTAAGCTGAAAATTTTATTTTACTGATTCAATCTATTTCATATCCATTCCTAAAAATTATCTTTCATGTTTTGAAAATTTTGTAAGAAAAATGCTTTAGTATCTCTATTTCTAAATAAAATTCACTGATATATCAATTATTCTTAAAGTTTAGCATAAACAGTGAAAAACAGTTAAAACAAACATTTAAATCAGTTAAAACCAATTTTAAAAAGTATACAGTTATATATATATATATGTATATAAAATATCTAAATACTTATACCATAAATTCAATATAATATTAGCAACTATGAATATAAGAATATCCAGATTTTGTGTCATAACAAAACATAATGGCTTCAGCTTCATTATGGAAACTTGTGATTTTGAAAAAATTTATATGCTTTACTGCATTCATTAAAATGTTCCATTATACCTTCTAAAATATAGCCATTTTAAATTTAGGATGCCAATAAGTATTGGCTCAAATGTGGTGACACTTTGTTATGTCATGTCATAAACAGTTTTAAGGGTCCGGTGAGGTGACTCAATGGAATAAGTGCTTCCCTGGCAAGCACAAGGGCCTGAGTTCAATCCCCAGTTCCACAAAAACAAAACAAAACAAAACAAAAAAAACAGTATTGACATTTGGCTATTTAGTAAACTATTACTCTACAGTTCTTTAATATATTTATTTTTGATTTTGTCTTTCGAGATTATTTATTTAAGGTATCAGAGATAAGAATTTGTTTATTCTGGAGAATTAAAATATGGAAATGAATTACGAAGCCTCATTTTTACAATTCAACTTTGTTAAACAGCGCAACAATGCAAACGTAGAAATATTTTTCTAAACTTACGGAGATGCATAATTATAAATAAATTGTACTGAGTGTGTTTGAGTCTGACTTTCCTGCTCATTTTTTCCTATATTTAATTATGAGATATACAATATATTTTTCTTTCAAGTACTAATTATTTTAAATAACAAATGCTATCTTTATGGTACATTACAACATCATTTAACATATGCATTAATTTTATATACTAAATTGTGCTTCACATTATTTGCATCCATCCTACTGACTTGTACATTTCTGTCGTGGCCATTATGAGAAGTCTGGAGTATCAGCTCACATTCAATGTGACAACAAAGAATCCCAAATGAGAAGCATTTGGCTGTGAGCATAGAGGGTATATCTAATTAACTCTAAATCGTAATGGTATAACATTATCTAGTCGTGTTAACACAAAGGATCTGCGGCTACAATCCAAATTTGCCTCGCAGATATCACAAAAGTTAAGTGGTGTTACTAACATTTGGGTCTTGGGCCACTTATAGAGGAACAGGCGCATTCAAGGTTCTCTGTGATTTGCCTCACGATGTCTTTTTCAGCAACAATAATTTATAAGGCTCATAATGGAATGCAAAGAGTGAAAGAGGGAGAACGCATGATTATGTGGAGTGTAAGGAATACATTTAAATTCTGGGCCATGAATTCAATTTCTTGAAAAGAGCTTTTCTTTCTAATGACACCATTCTGGTTCCAATTTCATGTTAAAATTTCAGGGATAGACTAAACAAAGAACTTACAATTATCTTACTATTATTGTCAACATATAATTTCTAATACTATAAAACCATTTCCAAGTGTTTTACCTACAATATTTGATTTAATAAGCAGACTGAGTGTTGAGGGTTGTACCTCTTTATAGTCCTTCATATGACCAAAGCTTATTAATAACACTTTCCTTGTTAAAGACTTTTTCAAGTAGAAACTCTAAAAGAATAGCTAAGAGGCTATCTTGTTAGCTAAGAACAGAGCACTTCATTCAGACTAAAGTCAGAGTAGAAACTCATATTCCTTGGCCCCCCGAAACTCACAGGGGTTACATTCCCAGCACACTGGCGAATTGTGAAAACCTCAGCACTTCAGATATGGTCAGAGAAATGCCTATACATGTCTTTTTTATGTTTAAAACCCTGACTATGTTAAGTCTCCTGCAGTTGTATAATTTAGCATGATAAAATATCAAATACAGAACAGTAATAATTTCATTTAATAAAAGTTCTATAAAAAAATTCAACTTTCTCCTGGAGTGCCTTAAACATCTTCTGTCTTAGGTTTATTGCCAGAAGCCTTAGAGGGTGCCGAACATTTTTGGTGGCATCTTAAGGAGTCTACAGCTTCAAGAAGAATAAAACTGAGAAGAGTAGAAATAGCAACGCACAGTACAGCAGCCTGTTTTCATGTGAGAATGTGGGTGCATGTGCTAGAGACCCCCAGAAACAATTGCAGAATATACACATAGTACAGTAGTGGGAATTGAATTCAGGACCTTGTGTTTGTCTGAGCTACATCCCTGGCCCTTGCAGAGGATGCTTTCACGTTCCATGACATTGTGGGAATTTCCACAAACAATTATTAGTCAGGTTGTAAGGAAAAACAAGGAACATCTGAGTCCACAAACTGAACAGTGATTTCACAGTGGTGTACTTTGTATATGGGTTCTGGGTTTTCTCATATGTTCTTTTGTTTGCTTGATTTTGGTTTTATGAAGCAGTGTCTTGCTGTATAGTTCAGGATGCCCCTGGACCAACTATATAGGCTGGCCTTCAACTTGTGTAATCCTCTTGCCTCGGCTTTCTGAGTGCTGGGATTACAGGTGTGCATCACTATGCCAGGCTATCTCATACGTTCTTAAATACTTTGTTGACCTTCTCCTCCATAGGGTAAGTCTTGAACAAAATTCTTATATGTGGGATTTATTCTCATTGAACTGTTTCTGAAAATGAACTGGGAGTGTATGAATGACTATTGCATGCAAATGCACACATGTGTCTATCAAACATTGTATGAACAAAGGTAATATAAGAAATATTAACTGTATGATTTAATCTATATCCAGTTAAAACTGATTAAACTTTATAGCTGAGTCGTACTCCATTGTATAAAAATTCACATTTCTTAAAATTCATTCCTCAGTGGGTGGGCATTTGGGTGTTTTCCAAGTTGTAGCTATGACAAATTGTGCTGCTATAAACATGGCTGTACATGTTTATACCATGATGCGATGTTTTCAATTCTTTTAGAAAAATATCAAGAAAGGGAATACCTGGGTTGAAAGGCACCTCTAATCCTAGTTTTTTGAGTAATCCTCACACTGATTTCCATAGAGGTAAATGGATGGAACTCTGACCCATACTCATAGGTGACATAATTCAGACTGCTTGTGTAAGCATATTTTCTCCCTAGTGTAGCAAACTGAAGGGATAAATAAGACTCAAGATACACAGTAGTTACTGTGAAAGGGAAAGAAACTGTTTGAAAGGAAAGAGCAAATGGAATAGAGGAAGAAAGACAACAATAAAGGGAAAAGAAGGATAGAGAAGATGGCTAAGATAATTGCACTACTACTTCACATTAGTTCCTTGAAAGGAA
Organism: Octodon degus; assembly: GCF_000260255.1. NCBI lineage: Eukaryota > Metazoa > Chordata > Mammalia > Rodentia > Octodontidae > Octodon > Octodon degus. The sequence continues at coordinate 2,006,467 of NW_004524733.1, forward strand.
CAATGGGTGCTCAGATTGTTGGATTGATTTTGTGTGCCCAGATCTGGTAATCTGAGTAACTATATTGAAGGTAACACTATGCAATGTAGTAGCCATTGTTGATTTCCTATCATCTTGTTTAGAAATTCTCATTTTTATTGTTTGTAAAATTTTCTTTGAAATAAAAAGAGATTGATAAAGCTGTCATGACACTGGGGTTCAAGACAGTGAGAGAAGGCTTTGGGTAGGGACGAATAAAGTTGTCTCTGGCTTCTGCTAAGGAGTTGGTGGCAGGTTTGCTTTGAAAAACCTTCTTTAAGCTTCATGCTCATTAATGGTGCACACTGATAAAAGCTTCCTGAAAATGTGCAGGGCCTCCGCAGAGAGAAATTATGGCATTTCTCTCTCATCCATTATGGTGTTTATACTGTATGAAATAAATAGTATCAACATAATTACAATCCCCAAAGTAACTTATACAGTGTTAGTAAAATCTGTGGTCACACTAGTGAGTGGTATTTTAAAAGAAATTTGTAATCATAAGTCAGGCACACTACTGAAGTAAAGTACTGCTATAATAGTGATGTATTTTTTGAAATAAAAACATACAAAAGGATTCTTGGCATCTGAACACCTATCAGTAATATAATAAGTTTCATCATTAAACTTTTAAAAAATTATCAGAAATTTTATAAATATTTGTCATGTATCAAATCACAAGATCTGAAAATATTTATTATGACTATTGGGGAAACATAAGAAAGTTCCTATTTGACACAAAATGAGAAATGGGATGTGGAAGTTTTCAGCCTCTTTTCTGTGGTTGAATTACTAGTAAGAGAACAGGTTTGCCAAATATGAGTCTCGTTTTTCCACTTATTATATCTATGATCTTCAGTCTCTGTTGATCAACAAACACCTCTCCAAGGGCCCCTCCCAATGTGGCCAGTGGGGCTGAGGAACACCCGTGGCTGGCGAGATCCCAGGCGATGCTGACGCCTCTGGTGTAGAGCCAACCTCACCCTAAGACCACTGTACTCCACTGTGCTTTATGTGTTATTCCTTACCTGCCCATTCCTTTTTGGAGAACCAGAATACTGTCACTTTTGTTAGGCTCCATCTGTCCCCAGCCCCCACCCCACTAACTGAGACAGAGGCTGTGTGAAAAAGACATACTAGAATAGACAGATGATATAAGAAAATCTTTATGACATGTCACACATGACGGGAATTGTATTTAGTACAGGGTCTATAGAGTCTGACCACACAGATCTGATTCATAGTGATTCTCCTGTTTTTAGCCTCCCAAATGCTGGGGTTACAGGTGTGCATTGCTATTCCCAGTCTCAAAAAGCATCTCAGCATGCGCTGGGGTCAGGGCCAGCATAGCATGCCAGGGATCAAACCCCGGTCACTGTGCTGTGCCTAAGCAGGCACTTTAGTCTGCTGAGCCAACTGGCCAGCCAATGTTTAAGCACTTTTAATCTGTGTTGTTCTAAAGTTTACAGAATTATTAGTCTCACGAGTGTATATAAAGACTTGGTTTTTCAAAGTATAAATCCAAGTTGTATAACTGAATGCTTTGTTATTCCTGTAACTGACTTTGCAGTCAGGTTTTTTTTTTTTTTTTTTTAATCTGTGAGTAAATTTTTTACTTTGTAGAGATACTACATGCATATAACAGCTTATTTTTGTGCTGCTGCTGTGTGTTAAATATTTGAAAATCTAATATATAGTTTGGAAAATGTGTACAAGAAAAAAGTGTGAGTTTAACACGGAAAAAGGCATCTAAGAATAAAAGCAAAAAAAACAAAACAAAACAAAAAAAAACAAAAAAAAAACAAAAAACTCCCCTTCTTATATTGTAAGCCACAAATGAAATATGTTACAGATCTCTCTTGTGTATCTTGCTAAGTGAAAAACAGAAATCATTGATTCTGCATTGCTAAATAAATTCATCAGACTGTAACAGAAAACGAAGTACCAAAACCAACCATTACATGGTACCGGAAGGGATTATCTGGATTACCCAAATCTCTGAATTTGTGACACTGACTTATTGTTTCTCTTCACTTTTGATCATGATATGTTCAAATACCTACTACTGCATTACTTTAATAAATGTTCCATGTTAGGAATCAGTGATTATTCTCAAAGACTTTTTAATTAACCGCAGATTTATAACTTAGGCAAATTAAGCATTACTTTGGTAAAGAAAATATTGTAAAAGGCTTAATTTTAAAGAAGATTATAAAACAAAATTCATTTTTTCAATTATAAAACTTTAATGAATAAAACAAAATAACTAATGTTTTCATTATTTTTTTTTTTTTTTTTCAGAACAGGGGATTGAACTCAGACCCTTGTGCTTGCCAGGGAAGCACTTATTCCACTGAGCCATTTCCCCGGCCCCGTTTTCATTATTTTTGAAAACATTTTCTTAAAAACTCTTTCGGTTTTGACTCACAGATTTCTGAACACATACTTGAATGTTTTTTCCTTATCCTGGAAATTCACTAAATAGTTTCCCTCAGTGTAAATAGCCACGTGCTTCACAATTGTTTCACTCTGATGTAACTGTGTGTGCTTCTGCTCTGATCCATACCTTTAAGGATGTTTTCTTTCAGAAAAATAAATGTTTGAAAATGCTTCTTAATGTCGTATAGCCTTTATTATAGCTATGGGCAACTATATCAAAAAAATCTTAACTGCTGAAAAAATAAACTATTTCAGTTGTCTACTGTCACAGACACATTAGGTGAAAAGCATGAAAAATGTCACTTAAAGTTATGCTCAGAGGGTAAACCACAATTTTACTTTCACTTGACATGACAACCTCCCCCCAGCATTGTGTGTGTGTGTGTGTGTGTGTGTGTGTGTGTGTGTGTGTATTATCCTTCCCCTCAAAGAGACACTACCAAAAGAAGTCGAGCTTCTAAAATCATTTGCAATGTGGATGCATGTTCAGACGTAGTTGCAGTTTCCATCTTCCTCAAGGCAATGAGCCCATGCAGATGCTGTGGGAACCAACTTCCAACAGTGCTTGGAACACAAATCATTAACTTGTTACCAACCTACACTGGAAGTCAGAATACAAAACAGCTAAATGCGTTAACTGAGATGCAGTCAAGCTTTCTCTGCATTCATTTGAACTACTAAGAAGTCAGTAGAAAATCCACAAGCTTCCAGTGCCTTGGAGGGTTGCTTTGTTCTCTTAAGAATACACAGTCTGTCTGAATCCATTCTGCAGACATTTACAATTCAGCAAGTCAACAATAGATACATTAATGGGGAAGAAAAATATGGAATTTAATATAGAACAAGGATGGAAATAACTTATTGGATACAATTGAAGAGTTTTATTTTCAACTGCTTACTCAAAACAATGTGCCTTGAACAATGTGCTAGGACACATTTCTAATGCTTCTCCTAAGTTTAAAGTGACTCAGTTCATTGAGCCAACTTCCTTTACATAACTGTTATTATATGTTTGCACAGTTTTAAAACACTATTGAAATAAAGCGAGTGAGCTTCATGTGTGGAAAAGTAAAAATTCTCCTATATTGTAATTTGAGGAGAAAACATTATATTAAAAATTAAATATTTAAGATGTACAGAACCTTAAAGGTTCTGTTTGTATCTGAAGTTTCCACAAAAGCTCATCTGTTGAATGTCTGGTCCCATACACAGTAGAATTCAGCTTGGGCCTTTGAAAACAAAATGTAACATGAAGATTCTAATTCAATAGATTCATTATTGATAGATTTATAATTTTAGGGCATTATTGGGAGGTCATGGGGAATGTAGCAGGGAGAATTCCAGAGAGCTGAGATAGGTAGAACTATTATAGACATCCTGACAGGGCAAGGCCCTCCACAGAGTCCAAGCAGAGAATGAGAACACAATCCAACTGTGGATGGAGGCAAATCTTCTGATGGGGAGTCTTATGTGCCTTCCCATGGGATAAGCAAAACACTATAACTGGTGTTACTTGGTCCAGTAAAGTCTAGCTAGATGTCAGTCACTGAGGTGGGTGACCAGGACCTCCTGAGAAGCAGCTATACTTATAATACTATTGGATGAACACAGTCATGACCCACATTGTGCTAACCTCCTGATTTTGCACTATAAAACTGCCTTTGCGAACTGGGTTCCATGGCAGCCCACTTTCAGATGCCCTCTCGTCTCTCAGGAGCATGCTCTCTCTCTCTCTCTCAATAAAATTTCCCTAGTCAACTTTTACGGATTCTGGGGAGCACGTCTCAGTGTACCTGACTTCTGTCCAATTGGAAGTTAGGTCATTTTTGCTATATCCGCAGGGCCTTGTTAGGGGCCGCAAGTCCCTGGGCATGTGCTCTGAATGGATACACTTTACTTGTCTTCAGCATTGCCTGCCTTTCTTTCTCTCTCTGCTTCCTGACCTTCATGAGATGAGTGGTCACCTCCACACACTTCTGCTTGAAGAGCTGTTGCTGCACAGCCACTGAAACAAGGGAGACAAATGAGCATGGAACAAAACCTCTAGCATAGCATGTCTCACAATAAGTGTTCCCTCCTTTGAGAAGTGTGTGTCAGTTATTTTGTCAAAAGGAGAAGAAGAGGAAGAGGAAGAGGAAAAACAGAAGGGGGAGGAAGAGGAGGAAGGTAGCCTCCAGAAAAGCTAAATCATAATAAAACAAATCGTAATAAACACAACAGGGATAAAAGTCTTCATTTGGGTAGTGGTATTTATGAACATATCTTAGGTCTAAGTTGAGTATATATCTCAGCAAGGAGGCCATCCGAGGGAGGGGGCAGCCCAGTGGCATGCCATTTCACCTTCTTGCTGTGTAGCTTTTCTACCTACTGAAAAAGCAAAGTTTTCATTTTGTGATGACTAAATAAACAATGTCTGTAAAGTGCTTGGGCCAGAACTTTGCAAATAATGGTAACTCCTTTTATGTTAGCATTTGTTGTAATGCTGTAATATCCCGGGGTGATTTGTTCTTCAAATCTTTCCCAAAAGAGCCCATGACTAGGACTAGCCACTTGTCATATTATGTTCAAGCATGAGACACAAGTATTTACGTCCAAGCATCAGGCATAAATGTTCTAATTTCCAGGATTTTCATTCTAGAGGGACGACCATGAATGCATGTCTGATCGAAGTACCTGCATACGTGACCAATGCACACAAAATCAAAAGGACAAACCAAGATGTCATGAAGCTGATTGAAGTAATACTATCAACATTTTCTGTTATTAAAGAGGTGATTAAACTGAAGCAATCATTATTATGAGGCTCACTGAAGTATCACACTATTATAGGGAGACTTCTAACTGTATGACGACAACTCCAATTTTTAATTTGTAATCAATACTATTTTAATGTTTTTTTCATATGGTAAAGCTGGATTTTTATCTGATGGTAAAATTTACCCACATTTCTGCACTTGATTTTCTGTCATAGTACATTGATAGATTTCATGTAGTTTATTATAAATTTGAAGTGTTGCCAAAGAATTTCTCTTCTTTTTACAGAAATTTTTTGTGGTATGTGTTTTCTTTAAAATCATATAGTGACTGAACACATTGAATTCCTCATTTTTAGACTAATGAGAAGCCCCAAAAAATCAATATCCACATTATCAATTGGAGTTTGGCGGTCAGATATAGCTAGATCTATAGTCTTTGCAGACATTGCTTCATTTATGAAGGGAAAAAAGAACTTTTCAAAATAATAGTAAGAATATCCACCATTGTTTTGAGGATATTGACTTACTGTTGATTTAAGAGGGACTGATTATTACTGAAAGAACGTCAAATAATTTTTTTATTTGCAACCTAGCATCCCAAGCTGGGAGTTTGAACTACAGCTCACTACCAACATATCATTCCTTTGTAATAAAGGTGAAATGTTTGGCAAGCGCAAGGGCCTGAGTTCAATCCCTGCTTCTGCCAAACAAACAAACAAACAAACAAACAAACACCAAAAAACAAAGGTGAAATGTATTTACTTTCAAAGAGAAGAGAAACAGCAGTTGTGAGTAGCAATTAAGGTAAAGGATAGGGGCTGGGGAGATGGCTCAGTAGAATAACCGCGTGCCTGGCAAACACAAGGGCCTGAGTTCAATCTCAGGTTCTGAAAAAAAAAAAAAAAAAGGTAAGGGATAACCTAAAAGGTCTGAAGACATGAAAATAATAAAACTCTAGAATAGTTATGTAATACCCGGTACCTACACATTTCCTCATAATGAATTATCATGAGTAAAATCAAATACTGTGTCAAATTCACAGAGGTCATATAAATATTTGCAAAACAAAAATCCTAAAACTTCTATTATTACATAATCCACATTTCAAAGCTGAGCAAGTTTCTTATGTAGGTTTTTGTGGAGCCTCATAGATCTGCACTATACACAAGACTCAGTGTTAGAGGTAAAACATGACTGTTACCTTAAACAACCTCTAACAAAATTCAAACATGTCCCTGGAAATGCTGTAGCTGGACTACAAATTTCAAGGCCGGGGCTGAAGGTATAGCTCACTGGCAAAGCTTTTGTCCCAGCATATGACAAGTCCCCAGATTCTATGTGAGCTCCACAAAACCTGGAGAAAATATGAATTAAATATTTTCATGGAAGGGATTAATCAGCTTTTTTCCCCATCAAATACATCATGATTAGTGTGAAAAACTTCCTTTTTTGATAGTGAATGGCATTTCTTTCATCTACATGTGTAATGGAAAAGAGAACAATGTTGACTATCCACTACCCTATTACTCTACCATGTGATGAGTGGGAGACTTTCAATATCAGAGGATTTTGGAAAAAATGAACCCTATGCCTCTCTGAGCTTCACAGTTCTCCTAAGCAATCTCTCTTCAAGTAGAGACAAATCACTATTTCAAATACCAGGCTCTTCCTTACTAATTAATAAGGAATTTTTGCCACTGTCTGACACACTTTCCTTTTATTCTTATGTTGTTCAACAGCTGAGCAGGTGATATAGTTGCAGTTTATGGTCCCCTTCTAGAAATGTCCACCATCATGGTCTGATGTGTGTGGATGGCCAGCTGTCATTAATGAGAGAAATATGTTTTCTAAAGAGACATTTTCCATCTTCTAAAGAAAAGGCACTGACACCATTTTAATGGTTCATGTCCAGATATGACATCATATTCTACTATACTGCTATAGTAGTATCAACAAGCTCACATTAATTAAGGACTTTGTGAAAAATTGTTTTAAAAACTGTGTGGGCAGGTACCCACTTGATTTCCACTGCACCCACTTTACACATGATGACACTGAAACAGGGAAAGTTGAGTGGCTGGCAAAAGTCAAGCAGAATAGAAGCAAGAGGAACTAACCTGAGAAACTGTCACTCTAGAGGAGCATTCTAAGACATCTTGCTCTAAAATGGGAAACAATGGAAGAGAAAAGAAGCGCTGCAGTCTTTCAGCTTGAGTACAATAAACAAAGACAGAACCACATCAAGTTTCCCAGGTTTGCTTGCCCTGATGGAGCTTCTGAAATCTTCTGAGAGTAAACAGTAGGTGGCTGTTGATGTGAAATGATTCAGCAGGAGACTGAGAAGTGACAGAGGATGTGATAAAAGGCTTGAAGTCCCTCTCACTTCTGTGGACTTTACATATTTGTAAGGCACACACGGGAGATCTGAGGACGACGAGGAGAACATGTCAGGCCAAGTGTGTGCAGGTGGCTATTTTGAATCACCACCTGGGAAAATATAAAGAAACTGCCTCTGAGTCCCACAAGGAGCAATATTGATCTGCTACGGATCGAACTTGTTCTCTCTAAAATTCGAGTGTCATGAATGTGGTCATATCGACTGGTGAAACTTTTTAGAATTCCATATGACCCAGCTGTACCATTTGAAGTATTTCACCCAAAGAACTAAAGACATCAAACTATAGTGATACATGCATCCTAGTGTTTAAATCAGCACAATTCATGATATCTAAGTCCTGGAAGCAGCCTGTGTATCCATTGAGAGACAATTGTTGATGAAGAAAATGTGATATCCATACATAATAGGAGACTAAGGGGCTAAAAAAAGGACAAACTGGAGATACTTCTTAAGAAAGCAGATGCACTTGGACAGATGCTGAGTGGAATAAGCCAGACACATGAGCACAGACAGCATACAATATCCCATCTGAATAAGGTGAAGTACAAAGAGCTCACAAAAGAATTGCTAGGGGGCATGGGAAGGGTTCTCTTGCAAACTGGAAGGGGTCCGGGACACTGAGGACGAGAGGACGGGGGAGAGGAAGGTAAAATAAGCAGATTAAAGGTAGGCAGTGTATGGGGTCCTAGTGACCTCTAGGAACGTAGACACTGTATGTCATAAACATAAGATAAGGTTAGTAACATCTGCAAGAACAAAATAGAGAAAGAGGATTTGGGGGTGAGGGGAGGTAGGTGGAAGGGCAGGGAAAGCACATAAACAAAATCAAACTGTACTAAAATGATTATAAACAGCATATAATAAAAACTAAAAGCTAAAACAAATTCTCAGATGGGAAATTCCAAGTCAAATAAAATAAAATAAAAATAAGGAAAGAATTAATTAGGCTCATTCTTCATGAGTAATTGGATAGAGGACACTCCTCCTTTTGTTCTTCTGCCTGCCACCCAGCAGGGACATGGCAAGCAAGTCCTCGCCAGATTCCAGCACCTGGATCTTGGACTTCTTTTCTTTCCTTCCTCTCTGAGTAAGCAGAGCCCTTCTGGGACACAACACTTGACACATTTGAAAGGAAGAATGGTCACATTGCCATGGGGATTCAAAGGAATGGGGCCAGGTTCAGTGACTCCAAGCCAGAACCATCTTAATGGAGTGGCTCAATGGACTGAAAGTGCTTAGATCATGGTGCATGGGGATTGGGTCCAAGGAGCAGCATCGGAGAGGAGGACCTGTGGGGCCCATGTGGATGCACAGTCGTGCTTCTGTGGCTCACTCTGACACAGAAGTGTATTCTGCCGATCACCTAGATAGCTCTCAGTCCAATCAAGTTCACATCATCCAGTTCAACTCTCAAACTTATTGCAAGAAATAATTCTTTGTGCTTTGTCAATTATCTAGACTAATATATTTTGTTACAGCATCAGAGACTAAGACAAATTGATACTTGAGAGAAAGAGTATGCTGCTATAAACATATCTAAAATATGGAGGTAGATTTAAAACTGGGTAATGGGTCCACTTGAAAGTTAATACTCAAAAGTCCCAGTTCCCCTAAAAGTTCAGCAAAGAAGAGCTACAGAGAAAAGCCTTATTCTTATTAAAGATAACTTAAGTGATTATGAACAGAATATTAGAAGAAATATGAATAGTAAGGGGCATCTGATGAACTCTCAAATAGAAATGAGAAAAATATATTGAAAAAGAGAAAAAGGTCATCCTTTTCATAAAATGGTCAAAAATGGGCTGAAACATGTACATTTTGCTAAGACTTTATAGAAGCAAAAACTTAGGAATAATCAAACAAAATATTTTCTAGAAGAAAATCTAAGCAGTGCAGTATTCAGGGTGCTGTGTGGCATCTCTTACCTGCTTATAGTTAAGTGAAAGAAGAGAAACAACGATGTAAGAATGGCATTTATTCTTACGAAACAATTATGCAAAAATCCTAAAAATTCTCAGCCTGGCCATGGGAGAATCAAACTGTGATTAGAAGAGATAAAAGGTGTGGCCAGCTAGCCTTGGAAGGCAGGGCCTATAACTCAGGGCAATACGAGATTCTGGGCACGGTGTCTCAGGCCTGTGTTCTTTGCACTCTGGAGGCGGAGGCACGGGGAGCCCAAGTTCAAGCCAGGCCCATGGCAATTTAGCAAGACTCTCATCTCAAGAAGAAATTAATACATAAGGGGCTGAGGATAGAGGGTAGTGCAAATTCAAGGACCTAAATTCAGTCCCCAGTACTAGGAGGAGAAAAAGGAATATGGCCTGGAGATTTCCCATTCCAGATCTGGAGTGCTAGTGCTCTGAGGGAAGAATGGCTCAGAGGACAGGACCCGGGGCATCTGCCTGCAGAGGGAAACCTCAAGTCTTTCCTTTTCAGTTTGTGAACAGTGGTCCTTGGCTCCCCAACTATGGCTCAGTAGGCCCAGGAGCAGGAGTGTGCCCACAGTGCTATTGCCACAAAAACATGTGGCACATGCATGTGGAGGCGTGGTTAAGATCAGGCCGATATTTCCTGTGAGGACAGTTTCCTGTGAGCACAGCTTTCCCAATAGAAAATTATTTCATTGATTTACAGGGATATGCTCACACTGTGACCTAAAGCTACAGATCCATCAACGTGCCCTGCTAGCCTGGGTAATCTGCAGACTGTGAGTTCAGTGTATGGAAGCTCAAGAATGCATTATGTCTGATATGGGCTCGGGAAGTCGTAAGGGTTCAAGCCCTGCAGTGGTGTGCTTGGGAGGCAGGCCGTACAGCTAAAGATCATTCTTGAGCCTTACTAAGTAGCACTTGGGTTTTTTTTTATATTCTGCATTTTTTAATGAAAGATAAACCAACAATATAAACACAAACAAATACACAGAGTAGGGATAAACTTCAATACATTTGGAGTAAAAAGTGTTTCTTATTTAAATATGATATAAAAATAAATGCAAGAAACATGAACCTAGAATATCCAGAGATGAGACAGGCATGAGCTTGCTTTGGGCTGTGAACACACCAGTGAAGTGAAACTTTCTGTGTTTTATTGTTTAATAAATGTGAAACCATATGTATGCATCTTGATATATGCTTTTTTT
>NW_004524733.1:2018306-2031618 GCF_000260255.1 Octodon degus
AAGCAGACAACATGTTGAAATGGTGGCAATGAGATGGCAGAGTCCCTTGGAGAGAGCACTTTTTGTCTCATTTGATTTTAGACTTAACTTGATACCTGTTATTTCTTCTTGCTCTCCTGTGGATCCCAATTGAAATGAGATTATTTATCCCATACCTGTTCCATTATTGTATTTTAGAAATATAAATCTTAGAATTCCCAGGCTGAAGCAGTTGGGCAACAATTTGCTTCAAGATGAACAATGCCTTGAGTCGCATCCATGTTTGATTTGGAAAATATTTAGGATTTTGACCTTAAGCTTGATTTGGGAACAAGTCCAGCAGACTTTTGGATACTGCTGGGATTGAATGGAATGCGTCTTCTGTACGCAAGACGCACTTGGGAGAGCCAAGCGTGGACTACTGAGGTTTGAGTGTGTTCCCTCTAAAATTTGGATGGTGCTAATGTGATAATATCAAGAGCTGTGGCTTTCAAGAAGAGCCTAGGTTGTGAAGGTCTCTCCATTGTGAATTAAATTTGTTTTCTAATAAATGAGATGGATGGTCATGCGGCGGGCAAGGAACATTTGTCCACTTTGCCCATCTGTGTTTCCCCTAAGCAGCAAGCAGCGAGGTGGTCCTCACTGGATGTGGGCTCCTGCAACTTGGGCTTTCCAGCTGCTAAAACTGAGAAGCAAACTCCTGTTTCTTTTTGAATTACAAAATCCATGATATTTGCTTATAGCAACACCAGCAGACTGCTCTAATACCTTCTCATCCTCAAAGAGAGATTCACTGTAAAGCAAGTATTGTTAGGACTATAGTATTTTGTATACAAAAGTTTAAAATTTCAGTTACTGGTGTGATTTTTTTAATAGAAAAATTCATCTACCATGGACACAATAGGATAAAAATTAATAATGAAATGTGTGTAATGCACGAAGAATCCTACTTAACTCTCAGTGCAATCTACACAAAAAGTTTGACGGTTTTGTTCTAGCTACATTGCTTGAAATTTTCACAACAGGTCAAAAATAGATAGGGCTGCGGAGATAGCTCAGTAGATTAAGTGCTTGCCTGGCAAGTGCAAGGTCCTCAGTTCAATCCCCAGTACCACAAAAGAAGATAGATAGATAGATAGATAGATAGATAGATAGATAGATAGATAGATAGATAGATAGATGAAGTAGTCATAATCACAAGGAAAATACTTAAATTAACAGATGTAAAGGAGAAATGGAAATGCTAAATATAGTCAGAATACTTGAAAGACTTTTTTAGTTTATAACTAGTTTTATCATTTCTATGAAGTGTTAATGAAGCAATTTTTATAAGCACAAAGGCAGAAGATTCTAACAATAAGAATATGCTTTATCTGCATGAGTTCCAAACCTGAGGTCACCGCCTAACACAAAATGTATGAATTCTAATATGCTCGGAATACTCCTCATTAATAAGAAGTAGCCTCTGCATGGTACCACTGGATATTTAGACAAAACGAAGAAGTCCAAAGAAAAGGTACAATCGAGACACAGTAATTTGTATACACAATAGAGAGCCAGCTTGATTGTGCTCAAGTTACCTCCTTAGAAGAACAAAGCAACTTGAATTTAAGGAATGGTACACATGGTCATCTTAAAGAGAAATCGAAAGTTATCAGATTGCCTGGCTCCATCACTAATATTTGCTCTCTCTCCTCCTTCACATTTTCTGTTGAAATTGGAGCAGCCAGATGGTTCCTTTGGGATAAACCTCTTAATAATACTCAGAAAAGCTCTCAATTTTGGGTGCCAGGTGAATGATATAAAATAATCTACACTTTCCTAAGTCTCCAGTTACACAAGGGAGCATTTAATAACAGAGGAGAAACTACTATGGTTAGAATTCTTTGGTCAGCTTGTAGGTTTCTCTGATTAGTAGCTTGATAGCTCATTGTACCTTACTGCTGTGACCTATAAACAGATCCCAAAGAAGGGAGTGCATCAAATCATTGAGTTACCTGAAAGTGATCGAAGAGTGACTTATACAGAAAATGTTCTGTCATGAAGATAAATCACAAGTGAATCTAAAGATATAAAGAAGTGAGACTAGTGTAAATTAAAAATGATATAAGTGACATTTTCATTCTTATAACATTTATAAAAGCAGATATTTTGTTTTACTCCCCTCTGAAAAGCTGCTAAGTCAACATGCCTAATCAGCTTGAGTTGAAAATCTCTATTCACTAAAGACATTATCTTCTTTTTCTTCCATTTTCCTATTTTAGGTAAAATGGTTTATCCAAAGAACCTGTTGTTAAAAAAGAATCAGTAAGCTGTTCCCATTTTAATAACCTATGTGATGCCAATCATTTGATCAAAGAGAGCCCTTTATCTCGAGAGATCAAAGAGTAGTAAATTAGTTCTAGAATATATATGAATTTATTTCTGAGTCCTTCAATCCTTGATTGCTCAGGAAACAACATAAAAAGTGAAGGCATCCAAAAATTATGTAAAATAATTACCTTTAAAAAATCTCCTTGAAATGTAAAATTAACATTAGCAACACTTGTTTTAGAAATCTATTAATCAGAATATTTGAATTATACTCATATGCCTGTATTTAAATATTTTACTTAAAATGCATATGTAAATGAAGTTAATGTTATTATTTATTATTCTAATATCAATTTCCTATCATATTTTCTAAAGGAAATATATAACCATTTAAACTAGAGTATGTAAAAACTTGTGGTTCAACTAAAATCTATTTCAACTTTATTGAAAGATGTAAATGTTTAAATAAAGTAAAACATCCATGATATAATCAAATTTAATTATAGTTTATGATTTTCTATCTATGACCTTAATAATAGTGAGACATCAATTCCTATTTTAACATTTTTAATCTATGTTCTACGTATACCTTCAAATTCTCTATTAAAATATGCTTGAAATGAAATATGTTTTCACTAAGAAATTACTCTCTAATATAATAAAAATGATTAATCTTATAAGTGTGTTTAATGGTAATGTGCTTCTAAACTAAAATCTTATATTTAATAAAATTCAGTCTATTTAAATGAATTCCAAGTAATAGAACACACAGGAGGAAAAAAATAGCTCTCACATGCCAAGGATTACAAAAATTAACTTTTCCAAAGTATCATCTTATTAGAAAACTTTTATTAAAAAGTCTGTTCCATTTTCCAATTAAATCAAAAGATATTACAAATGCTACATAAGTGAAAGAATGAAGAACTAGAATGAAAGCGTCAAACTGAAACAATAGAGTAAATAGTAAACTATTCTGAGTTCTTAAAATTATGTGGAAATATAAACACCGCATTCACAAAATACATATTAGATACATTGAAGAAATACTTATGGTCTCATTTAGTCAAATAAATATCCATTATGATGCACTGGAACATCGACATTTTCCAAGGGATTTAAATTCCAGGCCTGTAGGATGGGATACATTCCCTTTATAATGCTGCCCCAAAAAGCCTTTTTAGAACTTTTTCTGCTTTCTACAATTATGAGCAAAGTTTTAATTGAAGATTCATTCTTTGATTAAATAACAATCTTGCTAAAACATTTATCATGGCATTTCTTTCCTCAAAATCATATCATTTCTTTCTATTCATAATATTTTTTGATCCGGGTGAGGTGGTGCACACCTGCAATTCTAGCACTTTGGAGGCTGAGATAGGAGAATCGAGGCCAAACTGGGCCAAATAATGAGTGCAAGGCCACTCAGTGACCTGCCCACATTGATCCACATTTTCAATGATCATCGATTATTTGTCCTTTCCCCCCACTTCCCTTTACCCTCCTCACATCCTAATTGACTGGGAAAGGTTGTTTGCTGTTTCCCATGGTCATCTGCTAGAGTTTTCTGTGGCTATGAAACATCACTTTCCACTGTAGCATGATTGCAAGCAGGCAGAGTGGAGACCCCTCCTTGATTTCTACCACTTCAGGTAATACTACTGCATTTCTCATGAGAAACTGAGAGGACCCCTGGAGTGACTCAGATCAGGAAGAGAGGAATCTGGGCTCCTTATTTGCATACCCATCATTTACAACAAGCCTTCTGGAAGATTCTTTAGCTTTGCAATGACCCTCACTGACACAGGTTGTTGGCCACTATGTGGGCATCCCTCCGCAGCCACTTCCCAGGTTGCAGGTTAGGCTGATGCCCTCCTGCTTCTGTCTTTACAGTATAGGCTTTGTGTAAATACAGTGAGACCACGGCTGTAGAACCTAGTTTGTTTCAACTTAGTGTTTGAATATCAAATATTTTGAAAACTGAACATATTTTCTCATATGAAATAATGGAAATCCAAATAATTGATTGCAACACCCAAAATTATACTTATAAATTCATTTTGTAATGAATTTATAAACTTTAATAAATTTCACAATATTTTAATTCTTTAAATGTCTTAGTTCTCACAGTTTTCCTCATAGTTTTAAATGTTGGTGCTCCTAATTTACTTCAGGGCATGTTTATGACAGTTTATGCCAAACGGTGGAAAAAAATATATATATACATATATATGTATAATGTTTTAATACATAACCCTCGCACAGTGGAGAGAGACAGAGAGACAGAGAGACAGAGAGACAGAGAGACAGAGAGACAGAGACAGAGAGAGAGAGAGAGAGAGAGAGAGAGAATAAGAAAGCATGCAAGAAAGAAAGAAAAGAAAAGAAAAACAAAGAAAAGAAAAGCAATCACTCAGAGTTGTTAATAAGAAGAAGCTGCAGAGACCAGCAGCCAGCAAAGCCTGGTAACAGAAGCCAGAACTTGATCCCACCTGGCCTCTGGCGTTCAGTACAGTCAAGTGCAGTCAAGTGTTGGCTTCCAGTGTTGTCCGCTGTCATCTGCTGACATCACAAATGTCAGTGCAGCAGAACTGCACTGTGCCAATGCACATTTCCCATTTGAATGGAACAAAAGAACCCTAAGCTGACTGCAGCACCCCTAGCTCCCTTCTGTTAGCTTCAAAAAAAAAAAGGAAAAGTCAAGCAGCACCCTTTGTAATGAGTGCCAGGAGGTGGGTCCTACTGGTGGGTGGCACACACTGGCCTCCTTCGTGGCTCCTGTTCTCAGGTGCCACGGGGCCCACTCCTCACAAGTTTATGCACAGACTTGACTCAGGTTAGGATCCTTGGCACTCCGCTGTCTGCCTCTAAATTATCTCTATTACTTATTTTAAAATAGGTTCTCGGGGCCGGCAGGATAGCTCAGTGGAATAAGCACTTGCCTGGCAAGCACAAGGACCTGAGTTCAATCCCCAGTTGCAAAAAACATATTGGTTCTCTGCATGCTAGACTAAATAGATGTTAAAGAATACTTCTTCAAAGTAAGCTCATATAAGAATAAAAATGTGCCTTGTAGGTGGAAGACTCTGAGACAGGCTGAGGTAAAAGAATGCTAAAGTCTACTTTCCTTAAGCTGCCCTCCCTCCAACTTACAGAATATTGGAAAGCTTTTCTTGTTTGTTGGTTTGTTTGTTTTCACACAGCACTTTGTGGGGATAGAATTCTTCACTGAACACAGATAAATTAGACACTCTTTCCAAATAGAGTGCTCCTATCTGATATATAATTTTTCTGAAGTCCATTAAGATATTGTGATTTTATGTCATTATGGCTACATGTGAAGGCCTCCCTATGTAATGGCTGTCCAGCTGGGTGTGTGTTGGGATGTGCAGCCCACTGCTCAGACTTACAACCTGTGTTTGAATTTCTGATGCAGGCCTGAGTAGTTCTGGGTCCTTATGGAAGCTTCTTCTGCAGTGGAATACTGTAACTTATGCAGATTGTGTTGTATAGTACAGTTCTATAGTTTTATGTCTTGTTATACACTACAGTCATGCATGTAAGAGTTGGGCAAGTAAAAGCAAAGTGAAGCTGGAGTTTCCTCTGGCCATTTCTTCAGTCTGGGTGTTGTAAGGTACACATTACATCCAATTCCTCATTTAATGGTCAATTCATTTATCTTGGTTAAATTCATTTACCCTAGTCTCAGGACCATAACTGAGTGCTGAAACCAGAAATGCCTATATTTATATATAATTATTCTCATTGTTTCCATACCTAGATATTCTTGCTCCATTTCTCTAAATTTAAAAATCATTAGCTCAGATCTCACTTTGTCATGGATACCTTCTTTTTCAATTGCTTTCCCTGAAGCGTCAGCAGTGACTCTGTCCCTCACTCATTCAGTGCGTAACGACATTCACTGCCTCATTGCAGAATGCCTAAGCTGCCCATTCTCTATGGCTTCCTTGCAAGCTCTCCTAACTGCACCACAAATTCCTCGAGGTGATGAAGCCCTAGATGACTTTGGAGCATCCTCTCAATTTGCGTGTTCAGCCATTGCCAGGGAAAATATCACATTACAGTGCTTCAAATATGACAACAATCACGTACAACATTTGCTATGTCTTAAATTAGAACCATGAATGTTTAGACACGAACAGCATTTGGGGTTATTTTCATGACAAAGGTTTATAAAAATTGAGTTCCACAAGACATTATTCTGATTTTCTCAATATTTAAATTAAATTAGTGTCAATAAATCACAAAAAAACAATAAAGTAATATGGGGAATAAACCAGCATATAAGTAATGAAGTATAGAAGGAAAGAAGATACCTGCAATGTTGATATGAAGGAGACATAACACATACTGTACAGTCAAGCTGAAAGGCAATGTGACAGTTACATAGTTTCTTCATCTGATAAATGGAACAACAAATTTTACTAGTGAAGGCAGAATAAAAGTTTTCGTTAGTTTTTAAGTACTGGGGATTGAACTCATGGCCTCCACACTAAATTATGTTCCAGGATTTTTTTTTTTAATTTTGAGATAGGAGCTTTCTAAGTCATTCCATTGACCACATGGGGCCACACTTGGATCCTCATCCTCCCAAAGTATTGAGGTTATATAAGACAAATAGTACAAATCAAATTCACTATTATTATTTCAATTCTACAAGAGCCATACTTAGCAAAAGTATTGTTCTTCAATTTGGTGTGGTTTTAAAAGTTCAGAGTAAGTTATTTTTGTTAATAAGTGAAAACCTCTTGTTTAATACAGTACTTTAAAAGCCACTTATAACTTTTTCGAGTAAAAAAAAATTCAATGAATAAAATTACAAACTAGATCATCTAAGGAAATAGGTTTCTGTTTATTGAAAGAGCTGTGAATGAGCTTAGTTCATGAAATCTGAAGCACAGTCCTGAAAACAGGAAGAAGAGTTCTATGGAGGGTGAAGAGGGGATAGGCAACGGAAGGAGAAGAGTGTTGTTTCCTGGAAGACGCTCAGTTACAGTTGTCCATCATCTTCTCCTAATATTAGAGAATGTTAGTATGACTTGTGGAAAATAAAATCATGAGCAGACTGCTTCCTAGTAGGCTTTCCAGGATAAATCATCTGTGGAATCTACCCCCAGTCAAATAAATTGGCTAACCTGTTGAATAGGGGGACTTACTGTTATCCATCTGGATGATCATTACTGCCAAAAGTATGATTTGAGCTTGGGCTAATTTATATTTAGTCCTTTCGTTTCTGAGAGAAACCAACCAGCAATTACATTTGAGTCTTCAGTTAGTACTGAATTATATTGAAGACCATTATTCTTAGCATGTGAATGTTTGTGTACGGAGGATAACAACTCAGGTAACCCAGAAATCTCACAAATTATTACTTCTTATTTTGAATAAGATGTCATTTGCATTGTATAAAATCTACTTTCAATTGCTCTGAATCTGAAAAGTGTGCTTTTTCTAACTTAGTCTTTATATAATGCTGTCAGATTGGGATTTGGGCAGCAAACTGATGAGATGGGGTATAATACTCAAAGTGACTTCTTATACGTCTGATGAGTTTTCCCCAACCCACAAATACAATGCTTTACATTTTATGCTAATAGAATATATTCTTTCTTTACCCAGAAAACTATAGCGGGAACACTCTTAGTATCTATGTATAAGACTCTGCTTACCCTGTAAGATTAGAAGTACCTTTAAGATGGGCAGCCTATATTAGTCCCCTTGTATCTCCCATATGTATTTCAACAGATGTGCAACACATCACACACACACACACACACACACACGCAAGCATGCATACACAAACTCATATAGAAATTATATATACATTTGTAATAGATAAGCTTGAAGTGCCAACCTGCCTGGCTTAGGAGCTATCTGTGTGACAAAGGAGCCCACTCGGTGTGTCTGTGGAAGTCACCTGTGTGTGACTGTTGGACTCCTTCCCTAGCCCCTCATTGCTGGTCTCTCTTGTTCCCTGGTTCCTAGTCCCTGTCTGTCGCTGTTCCCCCACTCTGCAGTCTGGCCTTCATGTGCCGAGCACTATGCTTCACTGTGCTCTCTGCCACGATGCTCCTGCTCTATAGCCAGCTACCATGGACTGAATCTCCTGTAACTGGGAGCCAAATAAAGGGCAAGTCCCTGTGCCACGAATTTTGAACCAGCAGAAAAGCTGACTGATACAAAGTCACAAAATTGGTTATTTTTTAACAAAATTCTCACTGAAGGGAATGGGGCCTAATACATTCCCATGATTCATAGAATACATGAGATCAAAAAGTCATTCATGTGTGTGTGTGTGTGTGTGTGTGTGTGTATGTGTGTGTGTGTTGGGTGGTTTTAAAATTACATCTATAAAATGAAAAAATATAAACAAAAACTAGTGTACAACTTCATAAAATGAAGAGAATAAAACAGCAATTGTTCACTTCAGTAGTTTTAGATTCCAGTACCCAATAATTATTTATTGTTATTTAATTAGAATTAAAATTAGATATGAACTCACCTAATTTCTACTGTTATAATGATATATAACTTCCATAGTGAAAAATGTAAGTACTGTACAAAAAATAAGACTGATTTGACAAACCAAAACAATGATTGGGGGAAGGAGCTTTAATGTTGCTCATAGAAAGAAAACAAATATTACATCAATAATAAATAATGATTGTAAATCAATAATAAATAATGATTGTAAACAGCAAAGCCATCTGAACTAGTGGAACTTGAAGTTGTTCCAGAAAGTTCGATTACTTGTGATGCAGATGCTAAGGCTTATCTGTAACACTTCAATGTTTCCAGCGAGTCTGGAACTTGCAAATGGCTGGGCCCCTCACTGTTTCATCCTTCACCTTCACCTCCTGAGTTTTATCCGTACGATCTTTACAGGCTTGAACTTTCTGTGCAGTAATGAACAATTTCCTCCCCTGTTCGATCTGCTGCGTCAAGTAGTTACCATTGTTATACAAAAAAGACGAATGAAAATTTTGCTGAAGTATCCTGCAGTATCCAGTGTGATTTGAATTTTATGCTTCCTGAATTCTATAATTCAGGAAGCATAAAAGCTATCTTATATCCATTGTGAGAGCGCAGCAATGGGAGAGGATAGTGAGAAGCGACGCTGTGTCTAATTATACTAGAGGTATTTCCAGTATACTCATGGTATAATTATACTAGAGGTATTTCCAGTATACTCATGGTATATTTTCTCAACTGCTGCTCCTCAAAGGGAACAAAAAACACCAGTAGAGATTTAACTTAGCATGCATGAATGCACATGAAATAATTTGTGAAATTTACTTTAACGTGACTACATTATTCATAATTTATAAAAACGTGGAAAAAACAAAACGTCGTAGGTGAGGCTCTTCAGGCGACTGTCTCCTAGTGGCTCTCTAACCCTGACTTCAACAGCCACTCACAACATCAACTTGGAAAACACTAAGTGTGAAACCAGAGGGAAACCAGAAGCGCTCTAGTGCTTCCTACTTGCTTCACATTTCGCTGTCATTGTCAATATAGTCAAGTGGTTGACTAGCTGTGAGTGATGAATCTGGGATCAATATAATACCATGTACTTCAGGGAGAGGTTGCAATTACTGGCTTGGAAAGCACTCTAGCAAAATTTCAATATGAAGTCAATGCTCTAAATGCCTCTATTTTGATCCACGTTACACTAGCTAAAATGAGAAAAGATATTTTAAGCTGATTCATAGGACAGGTTAATGTGTATGTATGGGGTTGGCTACTATAAAAGATGTAAAAATTGAGGAAGTAAAGCAGTCAGTTCTAAAACCACTTCTTGGGAAACAATATTTATAGGATGCAAATGAAGCTATATAAGGCATCTTAGATTAACAATGTATAATTTTGTATTTTTCACTTTCATCTAGCTCATAATGACATGTAAAGCTACTATAATTATACCATTTTAAATTGTATATTGCAAAAGAAATCATATGCTACAACTCTGGCTGTGGAAAATAGATTAGCTCTCCAAGTATTCCTAGCAGAAGTTATATTAATGAAGCCTGCTTCCTTTTCTGAGGGACCCCCCCTTCCAGTTCCAAGAGCCTTGAGGCCCAGTTAATCCTGTTAAAATGGTTATCTGATGTGGCTGTCTGGGTCCCGACTCCCCAACAGCAGCAAATGGCATAATTTCCCTTATTTTAAACTAAAAATAAAAGTGCTTCAAGCCTTTCTATGTATTCTTATCAGAAAATTGCTGATACACATTTTAGAAAATTTTATTTTCAGCAAAAATGTCAATTGAATTCTAACGAATATCATGCTCAACACACATTGCTTCTTCTCAGATGAGTTTTCAAATATTTTAGGTGAAAACAGAAGTGAGCTGAGTTGACACTTAAAGGTCAGAATGCCACGCTGTCAGTTTCCTAAGATCAAGAAATTAGTATGGTACCTCAGCTAGAAGGGACACAATGATTTGTAAATAGAAAGTAAGTTTTTAAAAACTGAATATTT
This sequence comes from Octodon degus, assembly GCF_000260255.1. Lineage (NCBI taxonomy): Eukaryota > Metazoa > Chordata > Mammalia > Rodentia > Octodontidae > Octodon > Octodon degus. Next base: position 2,029,098 of record NW_004524733.1, read on the forward strand.
TGACTACGTATTACATTGAGGGAGGGGGAAAATAAAAAAAATAAAGACCATTTAAATATTGATGCTCATTTGGGGAGTTGATAGGTGAAAACAGAAAATACCTTTGGATTTTTTTTTTCTTTGTATTTTAGGGAAGGGTCTACAGGATGTTCAGGGTCTCACTGCTAGGTTGGACTCATAGTGATCCGCCTGTTTACAACCTCTCGAGAGCCGGGATTATAGGCCCACGCCCTCATGCCCAGTCTCAATTGCTGTCTCAGCACACCATGGGGTCAGGACCGGCACGGCAGGCCTGGGGATTGAACCCTTGTCCCCTGTGCCTGCTTGCAGGCACTTTAATCTGCTGAACTATTTGGCCTGCCCATCTTTGGATTTTCTAGAACACCAAAAGTTCTATGCTCTCATATATTGGGTATAGCAAACTGCTTATCTGAAGGTAGACACATAGCACACTGAACACAAGGGCTTTCTCCTTAAAGTAGAATATAAATAATCAATTTCTAGAAAATCCAGTTAATACTAATTATCCAAATGAATTCAATTATTCTTAAAGATTAGTCCATTTTTTAAAATCTACCTGCTTCCACCTCTACTGAAAACTCAAAGTAGGAACTGCAACTCATATGACTGGTCAAGCTGAAGAGGTGAACCAGGTTTGAATAGGAAATGCGATGGGTTAGAGGTGGGTTTCGCAGATATGTAGGACAGGGTGGCTTCTTGAAAGAAACGCTGTTGGGGAAATGGGAATGCTCTTGTGGCTCTCAGCTGTGAAGTCCCGGTTGTGGAGAAAATTTGGGAGGGATCCCGGAAAGCGGATACATATTGTACATGCCTACTAGGCATCGTTTTGTGTGTGGATGAACTGGACGCTGAAAGGTAGGGAGAACGGTTTCAGGACCGAATACTCTTTGTTCAGAAAGTATTTAGCCAAAGGACCGATCACCGAGTGAAGGGTGTAGGGTGTGTACATTTGTGTAGGTGTTAGATGTGGAAGAGAGGCCCTGCCACGTGATCGCTTCTTGACTTCTGTCCTGCTGGTCTCCTACTGGCGAGCACAAAGAACCCATCAAGAGCCTTCAGGTTTGAAAAACCAGCATTGCAAGGCAAACAGCGGGACATATGTGGGTGTGACCAGTCGAAGTCTACAGAGTTAAAGAACTGAAAATAATTCACCTGTCTTTCATAAAGAGAATAACAAAAACTAAATCATAAGCAAAATATATTCAATTATTAGGATGCAATACTATGTCCATAACATAACTATTATGTAAAATAGTAATGCTTTATAAATAAGGTGATAACTAACTCAATATCTCTAATATAAGCTAGAAAGCTATACTAATATAAAATGTTTCAAGTGAAGGAAAAGTTATCTTTTGTTTAAAGAATAATTTTAACAGTTGTTATCCTGGGGTAATAATCCTATTTGGTTAAAATATTAATTTTTGGATTAGCCAACTTTCATTCTACTTATAGTTTTTCCACTGGTTTCCTTCATCTAATTTATTGGTTTTGTTAAGTGAGCTTAGTGGAAACAGATGAGGGAACATTTTTAAAAAATTGATATGGGATGAAAATAAATAGTAGAGTGAATACTGTGTGTAATTTGGAGCTAATCCATTTTCATAGTGTTTAAAACTTGAAATGTTAATTTTCTCTGTTGTTAAATATTTACCATGTAACAGAAAATGAAATTACTGAACAGAAAATAATTTAAATGAGTAAAGCAAACCAGCTATGTACAGAGCTTATCACTAGTCGTTTGGAATACATTTACTACACTTTTATATCATAAGACTATGTAGTATTGGAATTCATGTGGGGCTCCTCTTATTCTCTGAGATGACTAAAATATAGGTGGAATGTTCAGCTATTAGCTATATTCAGGTATCAAGTATATTTGAAAACATTTAGTTTAGGCCAATGTGATTAGTCAGCCTGATATTTATTAATGTTGATTCCTTTAGAGTTTACATGATATCTCATAATTATCTTAAAACATATTGACAACAGCCCAAGAGCAAAAAGATAGATAATTTTAATGAACAAATAATATAGACCATTTTTATGTTAATGACTGATAATTTATTCCAAATTAATTGTTATTGGTATATATTGGACATTATATTGTGCCATTCTAATAAATATCATCATGCTGAATTATAATACACGTGCAATGACTTACATGACTTAGTATTGTGAAATCACAGCATATTGCTATCCTCTTATCATTAAAATAATAGGGAATCTTTAAAAATTATTAAGGTTTATTTTATTAACACCATTATTTTAATCAAGCGTCACTAATTTGTATGGAGTGTCTTATGTTGCACTCTGCTGACAAAACTGAACATGCTGATGCCATTAATGAAGCACGTAAAGACATCACAAAGTCAAAAGAAACTGCTGCAAGACTGTCTTTTTGCAATTGCAAATATGTCATTAGTCTTCCCAACAAAACATTTAAAGAAGATTCAGAGATGAAAATGTTAACCCCTTGTAATTTCACCTGAGAATAATA
>NW_004524733.1:2032755-2033818 GCF_000260255.1 Octodon degus
CATCTCCCTAGCCCCTCAATTTCACTCTTCAGTCTTTCTGAAGAACAAACAGAATTGCATGAAGCACCAATTATTCTACCTTCTATCACTTGTAGAATCATCTGATCTTAAAACAGAGGCCAAATTTAAATTATTCTTTTCTCATTTTTTTCCAGTCACTCTTTGCCTCATCTCAGAAGTCTCTGAGTCTTCTGACCCTTTAGTAACTCTCCAAATTTATTTCTTGCCAATTTCCTGCTCACTAATTAAGCACAGATATACTGACAGTTCCTTAGAGCGATGCCAACTCTTTTCCCCACACAGGACCTTCACCTCTTCTTTACTGTCTGCCAGGAAGGCTCTCCTGCCCTTGGGATCTTTGCAGGATGCTTCTCCACTCTCAGGTCTGACCTTACATGACCCTTTGGAGAGGTAGTCTACGCAGACGTCTCAAGCCTGTTTGACTCTCCTCTTCCAAGGCACTCTATTAGTCCATCCCTGGGAAACCTGTATACGCTGTATTTTTATGCTCCTCTCCACAGACCAGAAGGTAAGTTCTATGGAGGCAGAAAGCACATATGTCTCATTCACATTGGTTGTCTTGTATCTCTGTGCTCCACAAACATGTAGGGCAACTGAGCTCCCCGCATCATGCATGCAGTAGAGCAGATACCATCCTGGCCTCCAGAAGCTCATTGTCTAGGGCTGCAAGTGGAGGCGGGACAAGTAGTGAACAGAGTGTGTGAGAGGGAGGGGCTTGATAAATTCACCTGAATTAGTAGGTGAGATAAGCTTATTCCACTACAATAGCATCATGCAATTCAGCTGTTACCAAGCCATCACTTTTGAGAAAAATTGATTTTTCTTTGGAAAGATGAATGGACCTCTTTTCCTTCAATGTTTCCTGATTGTATGCCATGCTTTACCATTTTGAGATGAATTTCCAAGCAAGCAAAAGAATATTACAGTTCATATTTAAATGAGTACTTTTAAAACATCTATGTGTGTTAGAAATTCCTGAAGAAAGAGACAGAGCAATGGACACTATGTCTCATCCCCAGTGTCTCTGATGCACATGTGGTGT
>NW_004524733.1:2034243-2042657 GCF_000260255.1 Octodon degus
ACTTGGCTATTAATTATTTTATTTCTGGTGCCTTTTTTACTTCTATAGTCATCAATTTTACCTTGGAGGTCTTATGTTTGAGTACACTAATTAGATGGAAAAGGTATTTTTAGGTAAAGATACCTAACATTAAGTGGTCAAGAATATTTTTGCTCAGCCACTATCCATAACTCTGATCATGTGGATGATGATTTTCTTACCTTTAGTTGATTGCGAAGAAAACACAACACTATAATACAGTGATATACACCTGAAGAATATGTTCAAGTATTCAAGGAGGTTCTTGCTAAGTGCCAAAAGGTGACATGAACTGTCACAGTGGGACAAGGCACGAGGACAGAGCACACTACAGTGGGGAGATAAATAAATAAATAAATACAAAAATAAATAAATACAGGCATTACATCTAATGTGTGCCTTCAGCAAAGAATAGATGTCAAAAAGTGGGATAATGACGTCCTTTTTTATTTAAACTTAGGAAAAACAAGAACAAAGGAATGGGGTCAGGAGAACACAAATAGATCGAACTGGTTCAAAGGACCAGACACACTTTGACATGTAACAGTGAGGAGGCACACGCTGGGCAGGGATGGGAGATCAACTGCAGACATCCTTCAGTCCCAGCATAGAGAGGCAAAAATGATATAATAAAAATTGACAAGTCAGTGCTTTTGAGAAGGTTCTGCAAATGCTTCTTTTGTTTGTTTGTTTGTTTCTTAGTACACCTGTGCAGTATATAACTTTTGCATTCCATGTGTGGAGTTGGCACCTGTGCATACCACAGCTTACTTCCTTTCCTCACCCCCCTTCCCTCCCCACCCTCCCTCCCTCTTCCACCAACCAGTTGCTCTCCTTTCATTGGTTTATTCTGTGCTTGTCTGCCTCACTAATGTCAACACCCCCCATGTGGAGTTGGTTTGAGAGCACAACACATGGAAATTCCCCCCACCTCATCCTCAATGCTTCTCTCTCTCTCACCCTCCTTTCATGTCTTGATTCCTTTTCTTTTTGATAAAGATCTAACTTTCGAAGACACATTTCCTAATTTTTTTTATTTTGCTCTTTATTTTGAGAAGAAATAAAGAACTGGGTTTGTAGCTCCATGACACACTTCTTGCCTAGCACACACAAAGACAGAGATTCAATCCCCAACAGTGATTACAAAGAATAAAGGAAAAATAGACAGGAACTGGAGTAGAAAGGTAGAGGAAAAAAGGTCAACAAAGCAGTTATTACAATAATCTAGGTGTAGGAGATCATAAATGGAATTAAAAGGGAGTAAGTGGGGAGATGAAGTTTTCTTGATAAGATATAAATTTAACATTTGACATTATGAAACTTGATAAAGCAACCAGACATGAGCAGAGGTCACAGATCAGGTGCTGTGAAAGCTCCTGGCTTAGTGCTGGACTGACTGACACAGAACCTCAAGGCTAGAATAAGAGGTGGAGAGTGTTTTCTTCCCAATGTGGAGGATCAAATAAAATAATATATGTAATTGTCCCCGAGGTGTATGAAGTCAGTATTCCACATTACAGTTACATTGCTCTACTCCAAGTGAGTCAAGAGGAAAAATGAAATGTGTTAAATAACCAAGAATGAAAAACAGTTTGGTGATGGGAGAGTACAAGAACATAAGAAAGATCTTGTGTAGGATGGAAGGAAGAAAGTGAAGAGGATTCAAATGCCAGAGGAGATCTGATGCTAAGGTCTGAGAGTAGAACCTCTCTGAAGGAAGTGTGTCCAAGGGGCAATTTTACGTGAGTTATGCAGTGGGTGATACAGTACAGTGGAGATGGGAGAAAACACTGGAAAAGAGGACCAAAGACTTGTAGGAAGGTACTAGATTACCCTCCTCTAATCATATGCCTTTATCAGTAGTGTAATATGCGTTATAAACTTCTAAGAAAGAAACACACATTCTTAAAAGAGAAAGCAGAATGGTTTGAAAATCAACCAATATATACTAAAGCGTTCGGTATATAAAGATTTTATGAAGTATTTATTTTAAGAATTGGAAAGATTGTTAAACAGTTTTAAGAAAATGGTAAGATGAAGTTTTTGGGACGGGTGATGCCAAAGAGCAGTATTACCTCTCTGATCTCATGAGGATTTTGGAAGAGAAATAAAGGTGAAGTGTTCCCTGGATAGAGCTTTAGGAAATGTTATCCACTGCGAAAGTGGTAGCAGTGTCTTATGGAACAAGTTGCCAACAGGCAGAGGATCAGTAACTCGCAAAGGATCCCCTGCAGCTCCACGGCTGCCTTCATCTCCGCAGCTGAGCAGGTTACCTTGTAAGAACAGACCTGCCCAAGTTCATGAGTTCAGAGTCAGGTCCTGCTTTAGGAAGTGCTTCAGGTCAGGGAAATTTCTATACATTGTGCTTAGATCTGTAGGAAACAAGTCTGTTTACTCACACCTCTAGTGCCGCTGCATGGGCCATCTAAGGGTATATTCCACAAAGCACACAGTGGACCTACAGATGGTCGCTGACTTATGACGATTTCACTCAAAAGTTTTTGATTGCGAGAGCAATACACATCCCACAGAAAGTCTACTTCATTGTGAATTTTGTTCTTTCTCGGCTTTGCAATATGCAGTAGGCTTCATACTCTCTTGTGATGCTAAGCTGATGCCAAACCTCAGCTCTGAATCAGCAAATGATCACCTGAGCAGAGAAAATATGCCCCATTGTCCCTAAGATATGATGCTTCCTAGCTGTCATTTAAAATGCATATTTTGTCGTATAAAATTGGTTTGTCAAAATATAACCCTATTGAAACTACAGCAGTTTCTTATATCTTCATAAACAAATGAGAAAAGAAAATAATGAGTGAAAAAGAGATGTAGACAAAAAGAGAGAGGCCAATTTGGAGAGAATTACCTTTTGGCTGCCCCTCACATGGGGGGAAAACAGACATATTTTCCCCACTTTTCTTATCATTTAGAGGAACTCAAGTGGCTCCATGTCAAGGAGAAGTTGCGGTTCAAATGTTGAATTCAACCCAAAGCCTCATGCCATCATAGGTGGGGCTTTGGGGTATGATTGGATGATGGTGTCAGATATGGGATTGGTCCACTGGTGGGTGTGTAGTTCTGGGCAAGTAGATTTATAGCCTGGATGGAATAAAAAGGGAAAGAAGGAAAGATGCTGACTCCTGCCTGCCATGCTCTGTGCTCTTTCCTGTGCCACTTCCTGCCACCCTGCCATCCTGCCTAGGATTGAGAGCTTCACAAACTGTGAACAAAAGTAAAACTCTCTTTCTTTAACTTGTAAATGTTAGATATTTTGTCCCAGTAACAAGAAATTAACAAAAACGTGGGGCATCAGAGGAAGTGTGTTGCAGCTGCCAGGAAACAGTTTTCCTTTAACTTGCCCTTGATTAACTGCTCCATTCTCTAAATAATGCTCTTTACCTATAAATATGACAGTGATGGCTAAAGATACTGCACCCATAGTGCGATTATAGGGCAACAAATATGAGGCTGTGAATCTTTTTTTTTTTTTTTTTTTTTTTTTTGAATGAAGGATTGAACTCAAGCCCTTGTGCTTGCCAGGCAAGTGCTTATTCCACTGAGCCATCTCCCCAGCCCGGAGGCTGTGAATCTACTAATTCATGATAGTTAATGAGGATAGCCATCATTTATTTGATGGCTTTTCATTTATTTGATGTTCCAAGAGGCTGAACCAGTATTAATAGCATATTTCAAACCTAGGGAAGCAGCAGTAGATAACATGCGCAAGGACAATAGGAAGTAGATATGAAGCCTGTGTACCGGGTTATTAACAAAGGATACCCTAGCCAGTCATCTGCCTTTTGAATTGGGGAGATGATTGTACGCCAGTGTTCTCAGTGTTTAGGAGGGGAGTGAGTAGGAATATGCTCCTTCCCTGCCTGGGTGAGGTACATTTCATCTTTGTATTTTCAACAGAAGACTACTCTGTTTAGTGACTATGTGAAGAAATGTATCCTGTTGCTTTTTGGGTCTTCACCCAATATGGTTTATGTTCTACACACTGAGAAATCAAGGGAGCTTTAAGAAAGAATGAAATCGTTAGTGATATTTTATTCAATCCCAAGGACAGATGCATATGGCAGGTACTGTTCTCACATGGTATTCTCCCAGTCTCAACAAGAGTTTCTTAGAGAAACTGAAGTTCTTAAATGCTGTTACCTTTTAGTTTTTCAAGTAGAACATTCCCTATTTTTCATGAAGTTGCAATTTAAGACTATTTTAAGAAGCAAATATAAAAATACTTAAATCTTATGAGTTAACTATTCTGATGTCCTGCTTGCCCCCACTCCATAAAGCTATAGTGGAATGATGGAAAATCATATGACTTAGACAGGGGCTTACATAATATACCATTAGGCCTTATTCAGAATTTATTTAAAATGATTCACCTTAATTTGCAAGATGAAAGTTATAGTAAATGTGTCCCCATAACATATTAAATTCAATAAAATTTATCAAATTCACTGCAGCAACCAGGATGGAAGAATATATACGTTTACCTTTATGGCTGAGAAACAACCTCTAAATATCTGCATCACAAAGAGACTCGTCATAAAATTGCAGATTTAAGATAATTTTTATGCCATGGAAGATTGGAGCTGTTAAGGTTGAAAGCAAAAAGTTGACTACCAAGACTCTCAGGATGACAGCCTGGTGGCCCTGGTGCTGCCTGCCTCCTGCCCCAGAGGGCCTGTAAAGATGAACAGAATACTCCTTTCAAATAAGGCTGAACCTTTCAAATGCATTCTGAAATTGCCATAGGCAAATTTCAACGCTACATCTTAGAGTTAAAAGTGAATTATAATCAAGTTATAAACATTATTTCCCCTATAATGCAATGATGTGGCATGTTTCCTATAGAGCAAATGATACAAATGATGAGCTGCTTAGGACAGAGTGACTCGAGGGGAAAGAAGATGTATCGTGAATTTACACTTTCCACAAGCCAGGCACAAATTGGATGAAGCTATAATATTTCAACTGGAGGAAACAATTTTCGTTAGGAAATAGCCTTCAATTAATGTGTTTTAAGATACTTTAATGCTAGCATTTATTTAGATGCCTGTTTATGCATTTTCTACAAAGTGATGTAGGAAAGGGTAAGGACATCCGCCACACATACACACTGAATTTTTATGTGGGCTGTTTAACTAGATTGAAAAGCTGAAATAATATAGGAGCTGATTTTAATGAGTGAAAAAAAAAACACACACATTTTATATGTCATTGAGGTCTTCATAAGACAGTAATGTCTATGAAGAAAAAAAATGACCAAACTATTATGCTTTTATATGTTTTACACAAAAAAATAATACATTTTAAAAGGATGACAGGACTGACAGATATCAGGACTAGGTTAGTAAATTCTTGGAAAGTTATTAGGAGACATAAGGAGGCAGAAATGCAGAAGTTCAAGAAAGACAAGGCTTACTTCAGAGTTTATTTATTCAAGTTCATTGCAGCCCTGATTAATCGTTTCTGGAGATCAAGGCTGTGTACAGTGTGTGAAGGACGCTACTTCCAGAAGGACCTTTATGGCTTGCTGCAACTAAGGAAATACAGCCCAAATGGCCCCTGCTGAAATTACACTTCCTGAAGTGGCTTCAGTTTGGCATAATCGATCGTCACTCCTGCCGTGACACATAGTCTTTGGCATTTCATTTGAAAGTTTCAATTTTTTTTTTTTTTTTACATCTGACTGAGAAATAACTCCTTTCTTAAGTATTAATTAGACTTGGTCTCTGTAAGTTTCCTAATAAATGCATGGATTCCTTTGAAAGGCATGTTTCAGAATTCATTACATACATTTATCACTTTGAGAAAAGTGCAAAGGGCTGTTACACTGCGAAAGATATCAAGGTCAAGAAACTTTTGTTTTTATTATCATACCTATCAATTATAATACATGAGTTTTCTGATATATGAGAAGTTATTTTGACTTTTACTTGTTTGATTAAAGATAGAGCTCTGTATTGAAAATCATTTTGGGAACAAGAGTAAGTTTCCAAGAATAAGAGTTAAGGCTGACATCTGGAGGTTCACTTTTCAACAGAAATAGATATGGCCGTCTCCTTCCGCCAGCCACCCTGTCACGCCAGGGCACTGAGGTGCGGATGGTAAGTGTCTGAGCACCCGCTATTCTGGGACCCTAGTTACACCAAGTTGAATTTTTTTTTTTTTTTTGACAGTGTCTACGGTATCTATAGGGTCTCATTATACAGATCGGACTCGTAGTGATTCTCCTGCTTTTCAGCCTCCCAAGCTCTGGGATTACAGGCGCACGCCACCATGCCCAGTCTCAGTCGCCACTGGGGATCAAACTCCCAGCAAGTTGCATTATTTTGATAAATGACAGCCTCAACTTTCAGTAATAAACTACGTCAGATGCTCCTCTTAATTCTGACGTTTTAGAACCATTCCCTTTTCTGACAATGTCCTCAAATGTTAACACAAGTTATCACAGAGAGAAGCACTGTTTGCGTCTACCTGATTACTACTCATACGTTCCACAAATACACATATTCACAAAATCTTAATAGAGAGGACTTGGAAAAAAGGTCAGAGAAAAAAAAAAACAGTTATGGGTTCCAATACTTGTTAGTAGAAGTGTCAAAAAGTTAGCAATCAAGAAGGGCTTACCAAAATGCAAATTCAAAACCAATTATAAGCCAAAGTCCACACTCAGGTTTAATTGTAGAGGTGATAATGCCTCCCTTTCTTGGTTTTGAATTAAACTTTCAGGTCTAACAACGTGAGACCAGGGGGAGGAAGAAGAGGAAACCACTCAAGGTGCAGGGTTAAGAAGCAGGCAGAGTGCGAAGCAGGCAACAACATTAGCAGCCCTGAGAGCCGGGAGGTGACCACTGAGGTTACAGGAATATCACCCACACCAGAGAATCAATTCCAGATTTATTATCTTGCTGGCTCTATACTGAATCTTTAATAAAAGTCATAATTTTCAAAGTTTAAAGTGATGTCTGAGTATATTGTGCCAAATTTGAGTTTGCATTATGGCTCCAAGTCAAAATACTGCTTGTATTCTTAGTAATAAATGTCCTGTAATAACTTAGTGAGAATAACCACAAGAGAGGAAGAAATTGTGTTAGAGGAGGCTCTGAGCATGGCGACGTGCCTGCTTATCTACGAAAAACAACTCCAACGTTTTCTCATCATGGCATCCTATTTTTGTTAATAGCACCATTATTTCTACACACCCCTTTGTATTTTTATTGCCAGTGATTTCTTTTTATGTCTAACTCAGACTCTGAATTCAGGAATTTGAACTGGCTTCTTCATCACCTCCCGCTGTTTTCTATGGCCAGGACATTTTCCTTGCTACAGAGATCAGAAAGAAACAAAATTATAATAAATAGGAACAGGAAGCCATTACTTTACTAAAAATGAAAAAGTAATGTTTCATAAGGTTTTTACTTAATTACTCACATTTATTTTTAAAAATTCCCTTTTAATATGTACTTTATTTATAAACGTAAAAACTCCAATCAAGTAGAATAAGGCAGGCTGGGTTTGAATCCTGCTTACGCACTTTGATGACCATGAATGGCTTACGTATCTTTCAGAGTTTCAGTTTCTCATCTGTACGTTGAGTCAATGAAAATCATTTGCCTTATAAATAGCTCATGAGTTCTCATTGAAGAGTTTAGTAGCACTTGGCATCTAACTAGACAAAAATATTGTGTATTTCTTTGTTGAAATCAAAAAGTGTAGGGTCCGGGGAGATGGCTCAGTAGGAAAAGCACGCAAGAGTCTGAGTTCAATCCCCGGTTCCCGGTTCCGCAAAAAAAAAAGTCAAAAAGTGTAACGTATCATATCTTAAATATTCTTAACATACAAATGGAAATTTAGAAACTAAATTGTTGGTCAGCCAAATAGCTCGGCTGATTAAAGCGCCTGCTTAGGTAGATGCAGGTGCCGGGAGTTCGATTCCTGAACCTGCCATGCTGGCCCCTTCCCGCGGGGCATGCTGAGAGGACAATTCAGACTGGGCGTGGTGGCGCATACCTGTAATCCCAGCACTTGGGAGGCTGTACACAGTTGGATCACTAAAGTACAATACAACCTAAGTTAAATTTAACCTTCACTGTTTTAGAACATTTTTCAGTTTGGGAGGTCACACCTGCAAAAAGAGTTTTGGGTTTCATAATACCAACCTTCTTCCAGTCCTCCTACAGAGAATTCTTAAGGATAGATAGCAATGGGGCTGTGAGGCAGATCACTTGACTCCTAGAATTGTCTTTAACTATCTTGTAAATTCAAATATTTTGTTCAATTCTTGTACATTTCCTCATCTACAAAATTAGGAATAGGATAGATGACTCTGAGGTTCTTTGCAGATCCAATAGGCAATACTTCTGTGTGAATGAGGACTTATTCTT
>NW_004524733.1:2044337-2056714 GCF_000260255.1 Octodon degus
TCCAAGGCTTGGGACTCCATTTGTATGTACTGTATCCTACTCTGAGACCTCTCATGCCTATGTTGTTTTATGAAGCTCTACGATAGTCTAATTATTTTTTCTTTATTCTGAGCAATGAAATGCTGATCTTGGGTCTTCTGTTGAAATGCATTACAGTTAACAATGCCCCATCCCAAGCCTTACTGAAAGAGATATTAAAAGCTGTCATTTATGTTTAGCTACTTACTATTCTGATTAGCTACGGTGTCCCACAGAGTTCAATGCCAAAGAAATATGAAGAGCATAAGTGGAGGTCCCTGTGGCCAGGTCTTCAGTACCCAGGCAGACAAGATGCTGAGACTAGGGAATGAAACAACAGGCAGAAGCACAGACATTTGATAGCTTCACCCTCTTTTCTGGGCTTCACCCTCTTTTCCTATCTTTTCTTTTAACCATTCTCTCAAAAGCCCATCATTACCAAATATCTCATTTTGTATTTTCCTTCAATAATGTTGTCCTCATCTGTTAGTTCTATTTTAAAAGTTCCATTAATTGCATAGCTTATAGATGACAGAAATTTTGGGCTGGGAAGATAGTTCGAGGTTCCAAGTGTCTGCTTGATAAGCACAAGGGCTCGAGTTTGATCCCAGGTACAGCATGCCATGCTGGCCCTGGAACCCCAGGAATGCCATGCCAACCCTGAAACTGGGCATGCTGGTGCATGATTATAATCCCAGTGGTGGTCAGGCTGAGACAGGAAGATCACTGAGTCTGAGCTACTTAGTGAGTCTCTCTCTCTCTCTCTCTCTCTCTCTCTCTCTCTCTCTCTCTCTCTCTCACTTTATTTATTTGTTTTGTATTTTAGGACAGAATCTATGGAGTCCGTAGGGTCTCACTTTGTAGATCATTCTCAGTGATCAGCCTCCCAAGCGCTGAGATCACAGGTGTGCACCACCATGCCCAGTTGGAAGTCCATGATTAAAGTGCAGACAGATTTAGAGTCAGGTAAAGGCAGAGCCACCAAACGACAAGTGAATAAAACCTTCCCTCTAGGTTTTTGCTTTGTGAAGGGCCAAGATAAGTGTACCTGTCTCTAGCAGAAGGATTCCCTGTCATGATTTATCCAACTCCAAAGTCTGTGTCTCCTAAGAATTAAAACATGAAGAAGTTTGAGGGTTCCAATCACTCAAACAATAGCAAGTGTAATCAAAACTTCACAGTCTTATTATTTATACCATTCATGTAGAAAAATTATTTTAAAAACTGTACAGCCAAAAATACATTCACACTAATATTGGAATAGAAGCCTTTCTCTTAGTCCCGCAAAATTCCATCAAACATTACCTAAAACCAAGCAATATATTGTGAATCCACTACATGGAGGTGATTACTGGCTACTATATGACCATCGTCTACTACATATACAATCTTAATAAAAATTGAAGAAAAATGGGTTTTAAAATAAATCTTATAATATTTTAAAAATCGCAGTTGCATTTGCTTTCAAACCCTTAAACAATTATCAACTGAAAATGAGGATAGAGAGGCTCTTCCGCTGTTGATAGTTATAAAGCCAATTTTAGAGATTTTTCTGTGAAGAGTGCCCTCTGTTTACAGCTGAGTTGACAATCTTGTCTCATATAGACATTTAGTGGGCAAAGCATTCTGCACCTTAACAAGTCCCTAATGCAAACATAAAGAAGACTGATGCTTTGGCAATAACAATTCAGTACCATTATACACTTTTTTTTTTAACACATTTACTGTGTGTGATATTGACAGATAAGAGCTTTATGGCTTAGTGAGTGCTTCTTGGGGTTCATATTCTTCAAACTACCTGTCCCCTGGGATTTTACCATTTTTAAAAGGATATATTACACATTGTGGTAATAGGGACAGACTTTCATTTGTCGGTTTAGTATCAGAAAACTTTCAAAAACAGTATGCAATTTGCTTCTCAACATTATGTCAATGTCTACTTTATAGTGCAGAGTCTCAAGACAAGCAGGCACATTCTGACAATACTATGTCTACAATGCATAAGGTGTTTTCTGTAGTAGCTGGTACATGCACAAGCTCCAGAGGCCCGCTTGCAGTATCAGCCGTCACTCATTTTCCTGACAATCATATTTTCTGATTGCAATAGAGGAAAAGATTGCCAGAGGGAAAGTATCCTTGCCTTTAATACCTGTAAGGGGCTGTGTTATTAAATGAATTAGACCAAAAGTGAGAACAATTGAGATGTATCCCTCATTCACACATACAAAAGCCCTTACAGTCCAGAATAGACAATAGTTTAAAAAATACAGAAATAAATAGGAGGAAATGGGACAAAATGTGGATCATTTGTACATAGCGTCTTAAAAATGAACATAGAGGGCCAGCAAGATAGCTCAGCCACAGAAGCGCTTGCCCAAAAAGCAAAAGGTCCTGAGTTTGATCCCCAGTACCAAAATATAAAAAAATAAAATAAATAAAAATGAACATAGAATTTGCATGCCTGTGACATATAGATACTAAAACATGCCTTTGTCAATATCTTTCAGAAAATAAAAATAATAATCAAATATTTCACTAAAGATATGTAAATAGAATTATGTACAATACATAGAAAATTGCCGACCCTCCCACTCATGAAAATAATTAAATACAAAACACTATAATTAGAATGGCTATTACTGTAGATCTAAAAAACTGGTTAATTATTTCATGACCAAGAAAAATTTTTATAAAATTATATTTTTAAGACTGATTATGTGAATCTATTCTTGTTTCAATAATTTGCTAAGGAACCAAATGTTATTGTTAATCTTATAGTACTTTTTGCTTATCTTTGAGTTATAGAATAAAACCATTATGTATCTTTGAGTTACAGAATAAAACCTATATATGCTTTAGATGAGCAGGAATAAATGGATCATTCTATAACCGAAAATTCAGAAATTGCTTTCTCTGCCAACTGATAAGCATACAAGCTCCAGGCACGTGTCGGCTTAGTATACTCGGCTAGCCATTTCCTTATGATCATCTGAAAGCTATTAACCTAAAGATCAAATACAAGAATACTGCTGCTAATATAAAATCAATATTTTGCAATCTTTTTAACTATAAAGGGAAAAATCTGCAATCGTTATGTGATTTTTCAAGTTTAATAGGGCCATATTTTGTCTATCTGCAGAATTATCGAAGGCAATTTATATCAACTTCACATCAACTTGAATATTTTTAATATGCTTCCTATTTAGCAAGTATGTCTTTAAACATGGATTTGGTAGAATGTGTGCTTTCTTGGTTTATTTCCTGCACCATGATTTATGTTTGCATAAAAACCCTACAGCAGCACAACAGACACTCTTTCAACAATTGTTCATTGCTATGCATCGAGCCTGGTTTTAACACCCAACATTTTAAAACACTTGACAGAAGATAAAGGTGCAGGGGCGTTTAGAGAGCTTGCAGTTTAATGCACAGATTCCAAGGAAGCCAACACTTATAATACAGTGTTATTGCATTGCTATCAGTTAATCAAAGTCCAGGTGGATCAATTAACTCAGAAAGGTTATCACAGACAAACGGGAGGATGAAAAGAAGAAGCTTCAGTCTGTATGTGAAGGGAAAGAACTGTGATGCACAAACACAGGGAGGTATTTCTTGTGTGCTACATAGAATGCTGGGGCAGAACAGGTCTTATCCCACAAATGCCTCCTGTGCCTGAACATTGGTGCCTGTAGACAAGGGGTAGCACACACTATATAAACCAGAAACTCACTGTGTTTTAAAGGATTAAAATTCTGTCTTTAAGGCAACTATACGACAATTGCAGGAAGACCTTATACTATGGAAATTCCTAAATTAATTTATTTTACACAGTGATACATTTGGCTATAGTAAGACAAATTAAAGATGAATATGAATGAAAACCCAAAGATGTGTTACAAGGGGGCTATATCAACCTAGAGAAAATTTATAGTTATTAAACTGCATCAACAGATATTTAGGGTTAACATCAATTACTATAGGATATTTTTATACTTAATCTGTTCTGGTTTCCATAAGGGAGAAGAGAGAAAGACAATTTATTTTAAAAATTGATAAATTCTGATTGTAAAGTAATGTATGCAATTTAGGGGTGTATATATAGGAAATTAAAATTGGTCACAATCTTACTTCTTGGTGCTATTATTTGTATGCTTTTTCCATTTTATTTTCTGTTAGATTAATGAAATCATTTTGTTTTTATTATATATAATCATTATATTTAACAATAAAATAATAACTCAAAATAATTAGTATAAGGTTGACATGTTGCTTCATCATTAACTCTTTTGCTTAATCGTAAATAATATTGCTAACTCCTTTGCTTAAACTGACTTGTTTAACTCAGAAAATAACACTGTTGGGTGCAGTCTATAGCAAACTAACCCTCAGATAAAATATTCTTCAAACATAGCATAAACTCAATTACTTAAGAGACAGGTTAGTTCATAATATTATCAGATAAACAAGGCTGAGCCAACTGGAAATTTGAGTACTTTAAAAATTTATTCCAAAGTTCCAGACTTAATTTACACTTTTGAGGGTTCCTAATAACTTAGTTATTAATGTTAATGAAATATGGGATTAAGATATATATTCAGGAATAATATGCTTTGGATAATGATTTGTATTAATAGATCTGTGGCAAAAATTGATTCATAGAGCTAATCAAAACTGGATAAAATTGGACAAAATTGGGTGATATATCATAAATGCAAATTCAATTACGTCAGGTAGAAGGAGAAGTCAGTGAACACTCCAGAGAGAAAGATGAGATGGAATGCAAGTCACCATGTAGCCAGGAATCATAGAGAAACAATGGGAGTACCTGATTATTATCAAGATTCAGTGCATTCTAAAATACAAGTTGATTATGAAAGCAGACTTCATAGAATAACAAAAGTATTGCTTGGAGGTCTTGAATTGGAAAATGGAAGAAAATGTGGTTCATTTCCATTTGAAATTAGACATTTTTCTTCCCCCCATTTTATGGAATCTATTCACTTCAACAACATTAATTCCATTCACAAAAAATTCTCTGTAAATTAAAATTCATTTTCCTAATCAGGAAATGAGCATATAATGTGAATTTATACAATAAATAAATAAGCAAACAGATCAATATTTTTGAGCTCAGAATTATTGAATAAATCATAGAGCAATGCAGGAAGGAGAACACACTAAATTTTATGCTTCTTTAAAATGTATATCCCCCTCTCTTCCTCAGCGCTGCCCACAGAGGTGGCATCCATCTCCCACTTGGCACCACAGTGGCCCTCAGACCTCTTGTGAAACCCAAGATCATCAAAAAGAGGACCAAGAAGTTCATCTGGCACCAGTCAGACCGATGTGTCAAAATAAAGCGCAACTGGCAGAAACCCAGAGGCATCGACAACAAGGTGTGGAGAAGGTTCAAGGGCCTGATCTTGATGCCTAACATAGGTTATGGAAGTAACAAAAAGACAAAGTACATGCTGTGGGGCCAGGGAGATGGCTCAGTAGAATAAGTGATTCCCTGGCAAGCACTAGGACCCAAGTTTAATCCCGGTTCTGGGGGGAAAAAAAAGACAAAGCATATGCTGCCTGGTGGCTTCCAGAAGTCTCTGGTGTACAATGTTAAGGAGCTGGAGGTGCTGCTGATGCGCAACAAGTCTTACTGTACAGAGATTGCTCATAATGTCTCCTATAAGAGCCCCAAGGCTATTGTGGAAAGAGCACCCCAGCTAGTCATCCGAGTCAACAATCCCAATGCCAGGCTGCACAGTGAAGAAAACGAGTAGAAGGCCTGTGTGCATGTTTATTTGTGCTTCAGTAAAACCACAAAGAATGCTAAAAAAAATAAATAAATAAATAAAATAAAATGTATAATGAAAACTATGAACTAATGTAGAATATAATCACAGTTCTCTGTAAACTACATATAATTCAAAGAGCACTTTAGGGAAAATATATAAATATATATGTGTATAAACAATCAATAAAAGGAAACAAGAAAATCTTACACATTATAAAATTATATTGGCTTCATGTGCATAAATGAGAATTATGTGAGTTTGTGTAGAAGGAGCTGACTTTTTATGGTCTGATCAATGCCAGAAAAAACGAGGAAATCAGAACCAATGTAGTATGAAGCATGCTGTTTAAATTCATAATTTGGCAATATAACTTGAGCCTGCTCTGTTTGAGCTCCTATTCTCATCTTGCAACACCAGTGGGAACACAATCACAAAGTCCCTGGACTTATGTTTCATTCTAGTGGGTAGGGAAGATAATAACAAATGCATTAAAGATATGTCTGGGAAAAATGGTTTTGGAAAAATGGAAAGAAAGCTAACGACATAGGGATATGCCAGTGGTGAAGGCAGAATGCTATTTGTGTAGGGTGCATGGGATGTTTCCTCTCTCATAAGGTGACACTTGGAAGTAAACTCTGCAAATGGTGAAAGAAGGGTGCTGACTGGAAGTCATTCTGCAACAGCAAATGACCCTGATGCAAAAGAACATATAGAAACTTCTAAGCAGTGCAAGATAAAGGTCACAAGACTGTTCCAGGGGGAGTGAACAAGGAGATGAGGACTCACACATCTCTGAATTTGGAGCAGAATGTATCTTACTTCTCTGTAGGACAGCAAACCTGATTTGGCTGAAATTGTGCCATTTACACATGGTGTCCAGGGGTGATTATTCATAGTCCCTGCTGCCACTATGTAAAGCATTACAGTTTGGGTAATTAATTTTATTGTCACTCTAATAATAGCTCATTAATATGAATTGAGTTTTGACTATGAGAAAAATAGGAAGCACTAATAAAATTCTATCAGAGATGTGAACAAATCTTAGATGAAATTTTAACATATTGAGTTGGGCTAGTGGACAAAGCATATTATATAGTGTAATAGAAACATGGGTATATCGCATGTAAGTGTTTTTATGATGGGCTGAGAAAAGAGATTTTTATAGGATGTAAAGAGAATTGATAAAACTGTAGTACTAATTTGAAGTGAAGTCAAGCACATTCTGCTGATGTGTTTGGAAAGAAGAAAGATTAAAGAAAAAAGATTGAAGAGTGCCTCTAAAGATTTTAGCTTCAGGACCTGATATGGAGAATTTGCATGGCTAAGGGTTTCCAGACATGGAAAGCAGGAGTTCGTTTCAGGAATGTAACTATGTTTAACAGACATGTGAGTACAATTGGATACAGGAGCCTGGTATTCAATTGGAGGTACACATCAATGATATGAATCTGGAGTATGGCAAAGCATGGCTTAGCTCACTGAGGAATTACCTGAGTGGTAACAGAGAGGAGGGTCTGTTATTGGTCATGGATTCCTCTCCACAAGCCTCATGTCCTCCTAAGCAGAGCTTTTGGAACTGGTTAGAGCACTGGTTGTTGTACTAGATTAGCTTACTGATTAGTAAGCAGAGTACTGGATGGGAGACTCACTGAAGATGGTACACCCATGTTGTGTGTGTGTGGCATCGATCAGTGTGGGCTTGAAGCCAGGACGGAATAAAAAAGGAAAGAGGGAGGCTGTACTTCTTTCTGCCTGCCATGCCCCTCTGCCATGCCACCTTGCCATGGAGCCAATTGACTATGGACTGAAACATACTATAAACTATGGTCTAAAATGTTTGTATTTTTTTTAATCTTGTGGGTGTCATGTGTTTGTCACAGTAATGAGAAAAATAACTAAGACAAGGTTGAATGATGGTATTCTACCATTAAGAAGTTAGGAAAATTAGGACCTAGACAAGGGAATTGGAAGCAGAGGGCGAGATAAGGAGGACAGGGCAAAGGGATTTGAAAAAGAAGTGAAACAAGTTGCATTGTTTACATGTAACCACTCTCCAGAGGACCATAAAATGCATGAAATGCAAATACATACTAGTAAATTAAAAAACAAATTGAAAAAAGAAACAAAAAGTGGTCAATGACGTAGGAAAAAAATGAAGGTAATTCCATTCCAGGAAGGCACACTTTAGACAGGGCTGAAACACAGGAAAGGAATGGACTTGGAATCACTGGAACTTTTAGAGAGACAGGTTGGGAAGGAGAGCCGGTGGCAATGCCCTCGGAACAGCATGTGGTGTTAATACTGCTCACGTCAGTGCGGAAGCTGAGCAAGAGGTAGAACTAAAGTGTCGGATCCTCGATACCAGGGATGAGTCACAAGGGAAACAGCCCAACAGGCTGCGGACAATGAGCATGACGGGCTGCTCCTAGGAGTCCGCACAATGGGTCTTCCCTGGTATGGATACTTTCAAACTGTGGCCCCCAGAAGTGTAGGACAATATCAGTATCTCGGATCCAACAAGTGGAAGGAGTAGAATAAAAACCATCAGAAATCTGGACTTTCCTTTTCACTAGAGCAATATTATCTCTGATTAATTTTTATTGTAGAATAATCTGAGATCATTTAGATTTTTTCTTTGAAAGCTTTGCTATTTTAAGTAAACATTCAGATCCAAAATCAACAACTCCTGCCACAAAATTTTTGAAAAACATTGATCTGCACCATGTGGACTGGGGAGATGGCCCAGTGGAATAAGTGCTTCCCTGGCAAGCGCAAGGGCCTGAGTTCAATCCCCGGTTCTGCAAAAAAAAAAAAAAAAAAAAAAACGAACAAAAAATAAATAAATAAATAAATAAAAACATTGATCTGCACCAAAAACAGATAATTAATAGAACCTTGCTTGAAATTTATTTGTAAAAAAATGGAAAAGTCTAGATATAAAAGCAAAACATATCTTCCAAAAATTCATTTAATTTCTATTACAAATTCTACATAGCAAATATTTCAGTATTTTACATTGTTTTTCTTATGATATTGCATTCTTTATGATAGACATTAATAAGTCTAACCAAAATTTGCATATAATGAACACATTTGCATTTTCTAGGTATAAGGTAGGTGATTTTTTAAAGTTGGTTTTTAAAGAACTTGTTTTCTTAGGAGACCGATTTTTTTTTTTTTTAACTTAGGGTTTGTGTTACTATCAGGAAATCAACTCTAAGAGTTTATGAGAAACTTAGTTTTGTCCTCTAGAGAATTCTGAGCCCTAAAGGGACTCCTCTAATTCCTAAGGGACATCTAACATACAAAACATAAAAATCAAAATCAGAAGGATGTACTTCAGATACACTATGTAAACACCATCCTTGAGGAAAAGAAGACTGCAGTAATGAATATATGCAGAAACTATGCTGGCTCAGACAAAGGAGCGTCTGAATCCTTCTTAAAATGTGAATAGCAAGTACAACCAAGTCTGTTTTAGGTAACTACCTTCCGGAAGTCATAGCAAAGTCTATACAAAGCGATGGTTGTTTAACAAGTCACAGGGGGAATATTTTAAAATTGAAGCACTAACATCACAGTCACTAGACAGTGTACATTTATATAATCACCTTTTCAGATGTAAGTGTATTTTTCCCAACTGACACACTGGAAAATATAATTCACCCTTGGTCAATTGTAATAGAAAAAGTAACTAAATCACTTCCAGATTAAGTATTATAGAAAAACATTTTTCCCCTTGTATTGAGTCTCAGAAAATAATGCCAACATCCTGAAGACAGAATTGGGTAGAAAATGAAATAAAAGTGTAGCAAAGGATCAGTGGGGAATTAGTGATAAGACCAGCAGGAAATCCATAGCTCTCCAAACAATAGTCCAACCAGCTGACTACTGATAAACAGGCTGGGAATAGCCACACACAGAGATAAGGAACAGCAGGAAAATGGGACACACCAGCGGGAAACTGCGGAAGCTACAAGAGATTCCATTGAAAAGTGAATTGAAGGAACAGGCTGAGACCCCATAAGTCAGAGATCAGAGTCGTAGAGACAGATGGAGAACAGTAGTGAGGATGAACTGGTGTACCAAGAACACAATGCAGAGCTGACCCGGGGATGATGGAGAAATACCCATCTGTGCCAAGACTCGAACAACTCTCGGTTATACATGAAGGCTCTAAGTGTAACTCTAGTGCACAGGAAATAGCCAGTGTGAAAAACCTCATGCTAGACCAGTAACAATGTGCACTTGAATTACATGGAAATGTGTGTATTCTTTTCCATTATGTATTCAGTCTACTTAAAGCTAATTCTTCACTGGAAACCAACAAACCCCCAAATTCCAATAAAATATTTTACGTTAAGAGAACTAATAAAATGATGATGACATGATGGCATATACACAATTTATGAGAGATCATGAGCATAAACACTTTATGCTTTGCATTTAGAAGGCATGATTATGTTGAATAAAAAGAAAGAATAGCTTTCTTACTACATGGCTTTGGAATCAGCTGAATTTGCAGAGGTAACCCTTGCTCTACAAGTTGTCTGTGAAACATTCTTAGTAGTACAGGAAACATTCCTGAGAGTTTAAAGGAAAGTGTACCATTTTCCCTCTAAAAATTATTTGACATGAACTAATAATAGGCAAATGAATGAGAGAAAAATGAATATACATTTTGAACCATGTTTTAGGAGATGTGGGAGCTTTCCTAGACTCTTTCTAGAGCCTACTCAGAATAAATGTCTTTTTTAAGCTTAGATTAGTTTGATGACTGTAGTAGGCACATAGACACATGACTGGACAAAAAGATCCAATCTACTAGCAGCAGGCAGAAGAAATACTACAAGTCCTCTCTCTCTCTCTCTCTCTCTCTCTCTCTCTCTCTCTCTCTCTCTCTGCTGGAATTGGGGATTGAACTCAAGTCCTTTCTCTTGAGGTTCATCTTTGTAACACTTCCTCCCAAGTTATCAGGCAACATACTTCTAGAAAGGTTTTAATTTTTTTGGCCTCTCATTATTCTTGAAGGTGAGGAGGTTAGAGCAACACGCTTTTTGGGTTTTTGTTTTACTTTTTTTTAGGTTTTTATAAGTAATTTGTAAAAAGGGATACTCCTCTCTATGACCCAATTTAGGAAGGAGGATTTCTAGTTTCTGTGAGTTGCCTTCAAGGAGACCTGAGAGACAACGGGGCAGAAGAAACTCATAGAGTAGCTCTATTTGTGAGGCTTTCATTTGGGGCACTGTTTCCTGAACCCTCAGGTTAGTTCTAGTTGTTGTATACGCTGAGATTATAAGTGGCACAGAAAAGGTTATTCCAGGCCAGACTCCAGAAAATATAATCATAATGAACTATTTGTTCTTTTTTCTCTCCTTCATTTTTCCACCCCCCACCTTTTCTTTCTTTCTTCTTTTTTCCTCTTTTTCTTCCCACTACGTACTACAGAATTTGTGCATATTGGAAACAGAAATGGACAGAAAAGAGCATCTGGGCAAACTCAGTGGAAAGCAGATTAAACGCCTTTCTGAATGGTTAAATTGGAAAGACAAATAACCACAAAATATTCAGAGGATATGAGCCATGTGCTTTCTTCTCAGTGCAGAAGATGTAAAATGGGTTTCTGAGATTTCTAAGTGTCTTTTTCTGGCAATTAAACAAGAAACTAGTCCTGTCGTCAGCACTACTGTGCAATAAATGTTCCTGAAGAGTTATACCCAATTCCATTTTTTGACAAAATAAAAAATAAAAGTACTGAGAAAGATCATAATCATTTATTACAAACACATCCACCTTTGCATTTTAACTTATTTATCAAAAATTAAACATGTTCTCTCAAGACAGTGTGTATATATTTAGTGATAAAAGAATTAAGGAAGAGGCAAAGTTAATTAGGCAGAATTAATTAGACAGCAATGAATGACATTTTGAGTTAGAGAATAGAATTAAGTATTTTAAAGGAGAATGCAGTAGAATCAGCAATTAGACATGGAAAATTTGTCTCATTCCTAAAAGTATATTTACTGTATTAATATGAATTATTTAGAGTAAAATACTATGAAGATTTCAAATATAAAGTAGCATCATATCAATGTCATCAAAAATCCAATAATACGTACTTTTGACATGTTCAAATACTGTAACACTTTTAAATGATCCAATTAAGATATGAGACCTATGAAAGTAAGATTAGCAATAAATAAAAATCCATCTCATCTTTTATCCCCAAAATAAATCAACAAACAGTTTAAAGAGTTTGGCTTTGCATCATATAATCAGAAATAACTTATTTATGTATTGGTTTTGTATTGGAGTTTTAAAATAGAACATTTGCACGGAGCAACATACTGAAACTTTTCTTTTCAGTTCGAGGCAAGGTTTTGCTAAGGCAGTAAATGAAGCAAGCTGGGCTTGAATGTGCAGTCCTCTTGCTCCGGGCACCCAGAGTCCTGGGATCACTGACCAGCGCCACAATGCCCAAAAGTTAATACAATATTTTCATAATTAGGGCAGGCCAGATAGTTCAGCGGACTAAAACACCTGCTTAAGCAGAGTGCAGCAGCCGAG
>NW_004524733.1:2056949-2069703 GCF_000260255.1 Octodon degus
TATATATATAGGCAATGCAGGTGTCCATCATAATAATAAACACATCTGATAGACAAAGGACCAACTCAGAATTGTTACTATATTTAAGGAATTATTTTGGCCTGGCCACACATAAATCATTATAATACGGACTCTGCTGGAGAATTTGAAATCAATTACAAAGAGAGGAATGTATTTAAATAAGCACTATGTAAAGTTAAGACTATAAAAGAAAGAAGAGTGAAAGACATTTTTGAGAGAGCCGTGGGTAGGAGCCAGGAGGCTCGGGTGTTTCCGCGCTGACCCTAGCGGCTACACCCAGCCACGTATTGCAGCAGCTAGAAACGGGTGGCTCGTAGGAAGTGGAGTGAGAATGGAGGCGTAAAAATATCGTAAAAGTAGGATGAAATAAAAATTGCAGATAGCTTGAGAAAATGCTGATTTTGCTTAAAGCCGTAGGACGATGGTGAATACTCCGGGCCGCAGGCAGGAGGTGTCGTCTTCGGTACACAAGGGTACATCATTTATGTCCCTGCTCTAAAGTTTTCCAGCGTTAAACTAGGCGCTAATGGAGGTGTTGACCAAGGCATAAAGGGCAGGTTCTCTGTGGTGCTGCCTAGACAGCTGGAGTCAAGAGGAGGAATCAAGAGGAGGAATTAGAAAATCATTTCAAGTGTTGGGGGCTGATGAGAGCCAGGGTTCATGGTGAAATGGAAATCAGGGTCCTTTTTGCATAAAACAGGAAAAAGGTGTTAAACCTAAAGAACTGTGTCCCTGTCCTATTTCCCAGCTTTTCTCTTTGCCCTCTCCTTGATGTCCAATCCTCAAGTTCTTGCTTTCCTTTTAATTGTGTTATACCTTTCTATTTGTATTTCTTCTTTTGAGTTCTTATACTAGGGAGACTATATGATATTTACACATGTGGGTCTGGTACAAAGCCATATATTTATATGCACAAGATGGGCAAGGCAATGATTCTGAGAAACATCAGCAGGCTTTTGAAACTAGCATTTAATTGGTAGGATTCTCACCCTGACTAACTATACATGCTGATACCTATGAACCAAGCAACTGCACTGAAGATAGCAATGTGTAATAGAAGAGTCACGCTTGGAATGCCTATCATTCTGGTCTTCTAAATACATACTTCTTGTCATGACATACCAATTATTACCATACTGTCTCTCAAATAAAAGTTTTTTTTTATGTGTGTAATAAATGGAAAATAGACACAAGAAAAAGAAAAAAAGCCACAGGATTGTCCTGCTACAGTGGTGTATATGGTTAGATTTCTAAATTTCTGTGTAAAAACATGTAATTGTTTATTCATATTCTTTAAATATTTGTAATTTTTTATCTCCATATTCTATAGGAACTTAATGTTTAACATATCAATACTTGATGGAAAATACATGTTCCATGTTATGCCTAAGATGTTTGATATTCAAACAGATAGTGAAGTTAAACCCAACTGCATATGTTGTAGGGTAATAATAAGCTTCTCTTCTGGAGGGTTAACAACCTAAGTTTGCAGACCAAAAATTAGAGAAATAGAAGGGCTGCAAGGACAGCCAACATTTTGACCATAGCCTTTCAAGGTCAGTGAAGACTGAGGACATAGAAGAACCTGTACTGTAACATCATGTAACTCAGTTGTATCCCAAATTTTCTGATGAAGGAGATTATGGGGCCACAGAGCAACATGATCGATGATGTAGAGTGTGCCTAAGGAGAGTCACATGGAGAGGAAACATTCACTTAGGCCTTCACAGAGAGCATGTTGGTCAGGCAATGGCTGTGACTCATCCGCATGGCCAACACTGACAAAGGATCTGCAAACTGTGGTACAGGGTTACAGGATAAATCCTGAGGGTACTTGACTAACCTTATCAGATACAAAAGTTACATTTCTTGTTATATGGGTCTTGCTTTATCTTGGTCTTAACCATCCAGCAGAAAAGTATAAAAACGAGGTAAAGTAAAGCCATATTAATATACTGAGCTGTGAAAGGCTCAAGTCAACAACTTCTGTCGATAACCCACCACTATTGTGGACTGCTGCACTGTATTGGGTTGTTTTACTGAATTGACATACCTGTAGTATTTATATGCCAATGGAATACTCATTTCTGACAGGACTAAACAAAAACAGGGGATACAAAGGAAGGACCACTTTGTATCTGTATATGCAGAATAGTTAGGTTAGATACACAACTACTTTCGTTTAATTCAATGAGAAGAAAAATTTGTACTAACAGTGTTTGGATAGGATATTCTGTCTGCATATTGTACTATGGATAACCACTAAGAAGATAACAATGTAGATTGTATTAATTACTGAAACTATCCTATTAATCAGTTTTGAAACTGTCTCATTGATATTTGTTTCTCAACAAAATAAAATTAAAAAGGAACCAAGTAAAAAATAAATAAATAAATTATAAAGAAAAGAACTGTGACATCTATTTTTCTTCACTTCTTGTATTTCTCTTTTATGGATTTTTTTTTTTGTGTGTGTATGTGTGTGCGCTTGTATGTGTGTGCTTAATGTCTACACTACTATGTGGAGGGATTGAAAGAAATAGGGCTGGACGCATGTGGGGGGCATCCTACCACTGATGTGCTTCCACCCCATAGCTTCTAGCCATAGCTCTGTGCTATGGCAGAATGGGGCAAGCCAGGGCTCCTTGACAAAATCCCACTGGCCCAAACAGGACAAGAGCCATACCAAAGCATTTAAACCTCCATGTAATACCAGGACTGGGATTGCCAAAAGGATCATGCTTCCAAGCTGGCTCCTGAGCACCCATGGGTGCTGAAAACCAAGCCTAGGCACAGTTGCTGCCATGAGGTATACCCTCCTCTGGATACCACCTACATCTGTCACCCAGGCTCCTGCTTGAGATAGAGGCAGCAGCTCTTACTGAGCAGAAGTGGGGAAGAGCTTGGCATCATCCACAGGTACCAAGGGATAGATCGAGTGGTAGGGAAGTGAACCCTGTGACCTGGCACTCCAGCCCACAGCCTATGCTGAATATGTCCTCAGATTACTGAGAAAACACAAACGCCTGGTGCAAGGCCCTAGGTTTCCCTTGCTGAACACCCATGCAGCAGCCAGTGCCAAGGGCTGAGGGATTACAAATTGAAGCTTAGAAAAATGACCCATGCATGAAATGAAGGTGTGGAAGAACAAAGACAAAATGTACAAATATAAAGTAAATGGAAATATGCAAGAAAACAGAGTAAATCCACAAATATAAAGTATGCTTGGTGTCCAATTCAACTGTAAGAAGACAGATGGAGGTAAATGATGTTGGTTTGGGTTACCAGGTGAATACTGGTGTTATTAACCACAGAACAAATCCCAGAGAGGAATATATGAATTTTAAGAAGGGCAGAGATTATAGATTTGATTACTTTGAGATAGCTACTGAACCTATACATTCCAAGGCCAAAAGTCTGGTGTGTAAAACATCTGGGGTTCTTATTTAAAAAATAGATAAAAAATAATTCATACAAACTAAGTAATAGAAGCAGTAGTGTCTAGGAAGTCATGTGTAACTATGATTTTCTTGTTCAGAAACTTACACATGGCTCAGGATAAGTCAATATAATTTGTTTTGGACCTAAAAGAAGTTGTACACTGAAACTCCACAGTTAGCGTGACATCATTCAGCAAGGATCTGCCCTCAGGCCTTCATTTCTCCAATGTAGTCATGACCAGTTGATACAGGTCAAGCAAAGGCCTATTGCAAGCACTGTCACCATGGAGATAAACCCAAGGAAGGGGCCTCATAGGTGGTCAGGAGAAGAAATAAAGAAACAAGAAAGCATTTATAGACAGGAAATGTGTAAAAAACAGTGTTCCTGTCCCCTCACCTAAACTTTACATTTGATAAAATAACCTCCACCATGATTATGTATAGATGGCCACTAAAACCTCATGCACTCCCGGGGGGAGAGGTTCCTGGGGGTGGTAATTGAATCACAGGGTTGTGACAATCATCATCGCTTAGTCCACTGATGAGTTTCCTGCCAAGGTGATGTAAGAAGGTGGAGCCTGGCCCAGAGCAGTGGGCAAAAGGGCTGTCGCCTGGCAGGTCCCTCTCCCATCTTCCTCGCTCCATTCCTCTCTCTGATCCTTGTGTGCCATGTCACGAGCAGTATCTCCTCTGGCCACTGCTCTGCCATGCTGCGCTGCCTTGGTGCAAGCTAATTTCCCACCGAAACCCCTACAAATGGATCCAAAACAAATCTCTCCTCTTTACCTTGTGGGTTCCAGGTGTTCTCCAATAATGAGAAAGTAACAGACAACTGCCAAGGTAATGACATTAAGAATTGAGATTTTTTGGAAAGTGGTATAAATTATAAAGTGTATAACTCATGAATGGACCTTTCAAAGAGACGTCAAAGAGAATTTCAATCCTTTTTATGTCATACAAAGGTGAGAGAAAGTTGTAGTTTACAACCAAGAAACATCAGAACAACCTCACCAGAACCCAGCCATGCTGGAAATATGATCGGCTTGCAGCTACCAGAAATGCAAGTAACCCGTTTCAGTGCCAGCTTATGGTAATTTGTTACAGAGCCTGAAATAAGCCAGAACCGATGTGGTAAATGAAGCTAAACAAAATCACATACTCTACTGACTTTGATAGCTATATCCAGTTAAGTAGGAAGATTTAGAAGTATGGTAATTTTCAGTTTTTATTCTCTCATCTTAGATATCTGAAAGATAATGGAATAATAATTAAATATATCTCTTGCTCTAAGTATACTATCTAAAAACATGTTTTTCTAGAAACATATATCAAATATTATGAACTTGGTGGGAAAATCAGTAGGTTTCTGATAATGGTTACAGAAATTTTTCTGTAATTTAAAATTGTAACTGTACTTACCTGTCCACTAATTGTTTTAGAAAATGTGGAGAACATATATATATATAAGAAACAAGTGTTTGTGTTTGCAGGTAGGTAAGAAATCTTGTAATATATTTATAACTAAGAAAATTAATAGATATATTTATTTACTTATATATTTTGAATATTTATCAGTTTTGCATAAATGGTAAGTATATGCATACATATACAATATATGTGCATTTTATTTATGTATGTTGAGATTGCTAATCTATGGATTTTTGTAGATAAGATACATTTATTTTAAAATTAGAACATGAAAGAATATTGCTTCATTATAACATTATGTCCAAGTCACAGGTTAATTATTAAGAAAGGGGTTCCATAATAAAATCAAGACTGAGTCCATTGTGAGTGTTCTTCTTTAAGCAGCAGGATTTCTTCCATACTCTAAGTGCTATATAATTACTTCACTTGAATGCAATACTTTAATGAAGACCAGCTTAATTAAATTAAATTTCTCCCTTGTGGTAACTCAATCAAAATGCATCATCCCCTCATTATAATGTTATCTGTAGGAGTCCAACATTGCAAGTACTGTAAGGAGGAGTTTATTTTAATGAGGGCAGCACTAATAAACTCTATTACATTACACAATGCAGTATCATAATTGAAGATTTCACATTACGTTCACAGCATATGCACTCTAGTTCCTAATTAGTATAGTCTGTTTACGTTGTTTTATTAGAGGTAAAGCCATTCAAATAATTATCTTTTGTTTGACCAATATTTATGGCAAGTTGCTACCTAAATTGCTATAAATAAATTTGCATAAATAAGTAAACATTTTTTAGCCGGTTCAGTAATTATCACCATCATTGGCTTGGTTTAAAAATGATTCATTTTGATTTCATAGAGTACTGATGAGAACAGATGTATTGCAAGTGGGAGAAATTTAACGTAGACTTTACCACGTCAAGATGGGTTCAGGAGAATGTTAAGCAAATTCAGTGAAATATGGGAGACTCTTTGTTCAGTAACTTTAATATATAGATGTATTCTATTAACTTACAATTAATAGCTTGAATATCACTACTCTGTTATCAGGAAGCATGAAACTCTGTGCCTGAAAATATTCTATGTTTGTATCTTTTAGGTATCCATAACTGTAAAATAAGTAAACATATATCCAGATAATGTACTCCTTTGGCAAGTAATATTCAAAAAAATGTAACAGTGGTAATTACTTTTCATTTAACTGAAACAAAATTGAACTGTAAAACTGTAACATGCTTGTAGACTTTCATTACGGACTTTTTTATCTCCTAGAAGTAAGGAGAGGACAAAATTCTAGGATACTTGCATTTACCAGCATCTATACAAAGAGACGAAGGTTTCATTCTTCCTTCTTTTTCTTCTCCAACTCCTTCCTTTTCCTCTTGGATTTAGTTGTCCATTGTTTGAGCTCTTTTGCCCAAGTACCTAAAGATCTCTGGGATCTATTCCCATCTTTCTCTTTATCTCCAAGCCAGTCTCATAATTCTAGGAGACTAGATTACTGCAGCAGCAGTAGTACTTGTTGAGCTAATAGTGGTTTCTGGGTGTTTGTCTTTAGACTAAATCCTTTCCAAACCTAAATTAAATGCCTACCCATTTAATGCCAGCTTGAAAAAAGCAGTTGCATCCTGACTTTGGGCTCTGCCCTTTAGAGTGCCATGTTTGTTTCTTCCACCAACCATAACCGTCTGTGTGGTACTGGAAATACAGAGTGACCTCAGGTTGGTACCAACCAGAGATAAGCACACATTTCCACCATGCCTATAATCTCCTACTGCCAGGGCAGTCTACCTAAGGTCTGCTCAAGCCTCTTCTGGATCCTTCTTCCTGCTGGAAGATGGTTTGGTGTAGTCAACTCCTAGGCTGGAAGAGTGCTCAGTTTGCATCTGTTCAGTGGAATGGAGCTTGCATAAAAGGGCATCAGTGAAGTTGTAGAATGTTGATAAAGCAAGAAACACAAGTTTTCCTGTATTGCCGTAGTGTATGAAGGGTGATCCAAGGAGTAAGTTTTGTGAATTTGATCCCGGCCGTCTAGATTCTTACAAGAATGTACATTTCAGTAAGAAAATATAAAAGATATTTTTATTTAACTGTTTACTACAAGCTCCAAAATACCTAAATCTACAGTGTGTTATCCTCACTGTGAGCTCTTTCATAGGGCCCTGTTAATGTTTGGGTGAGCCCAAATACCTCTTCCTAACACTCTTGCACCCCCTGAAATTCTCTTTACTGTAAACAGCCTTTCCATGAAGCTTTTCCTTTTGTTATTCTAGGAAAATTTTCTGCTCCATAATCTGGGTTTCTACTGCAAATACCTTAATTTAGGAAAGTATTGTAATTAATTAGACAAGAACTAGGTCTAGTACTAGAATATTACCTACTGGTTGTGAAAATATTGCCAAATAACATAAAATTTATTGTTTCTAGTATAAATTATCTAGTTTAATTAGCTAATAATATTTTAGGTGAATAACTTTAAGTAGTTGCCAGCAAATAGGCACTATTTTTCTTTTCTACTTTATTGGTATTTATATGTTTGCCACACATAATGATTACATTCACTGTAGGGAGCTCCTTGGTACCTGTACACATTGTATTTCAATCTTTTTGTTCCCCTTCTCTCTATCCCCTTCTATTTCTCCAGCATTGGGACCTTACAAAGCTAATTATCATATGTGCAGAGAGAAAACCAGACTAATATAAAGAAAACATACAACATGTAAGATAATTGGATTAAGTCAAGGTACACTTTTAGGTATATTATTTGTACTGCTTTAAATAATTTTCACTACTAATTCATTCATTTTAAATAACATCTTCTAGATTAGTAAATATATTGTGTAATATACTTTATATATTACACAAAGAAAACAAAAAATTAGTAAATAAAAACATTGTCCAAGTCTAGCAACATTAATACAGTAGTGGTTGGTCTCCTTTAAAAATAATATATGCAAGTTTCACTTAAATATTTTTGGTTAAACTTAGCTTAATGAGCTTTTCTTTCTTTCTTATTAACCATGGTAAATGATTAAAGAAATAGTTCTCTAAAATATTGAAAGCTGAAGGATATTTAGAATATTAATATATAAAAAGTTAGCCATCCTTTTAATTAAATTTAGGTGCTATATTTCCTGATTTTCAAGGCTGAAATGTAATTAATATGAGGAAAATCATTTCATAAATGTTTAAGTTTTGTTTTCAAATACCGTTACTGTTTACTTCAACAGTAGAATTTTAAAAGGAACCCCCAAATTCCTCAATATTAAAAACATCAA
This sequence comes from Octodon degus, assembly GCF_000260255.1. Classification (NCBI taxonomy): domain Eukaryota; kingdom Metazoa; phylum Chordata; class Mammalia; order Rodentia; family Octodontidae; genus Octodon; species Octodon degus. Next base: position 2,065,126 of record NW_004524733.1, read on the forward strand.
TATAAACCATAATTTTTGAAATAATATAATCAACATTTTCCTCATTCCCATAAAATATACAAGTTACTTTTGTAAATTCTTACATAAACTATTTGTAGACTAAAATTTCAGGATAATTTATTGAAAGCAACAATGAATGAACAATTAATCAGTCAACTGCAATAAAAACATTCTCAAAATAGAATTCTCAATGAATAGAGACATATAACTCATATTCAGATATCCCGCTCACTCAGCAGAGTGCATGGAAGTCTTAGTGTATGCATGCACGCACGCACATGCCCACATTTAAAAATGTATCATATCCAAATATAGCTTGAAATGCTATAGAAGAGTGGATTTTTATAATCATACATTAAGGAGAAATATTTAAGCAGTAGTAATTTGTCTAAAACCGAAGCTCAAAATTTGGGGTAATCACAAATAATTTCACTGACATCGGTAGCAATTTGTGTGAACATTAGATTATTCACTAATCACGAAGTTCAAGTCAATCATTGTCCTTAAAATAGGGCTGAGAGATTCCTAGACAATGCTCTGGTTATATAATGCTGCTGTTAGTATTTTTTAAGTAAATAATGCAAATACAGGAAACAAAACTAAGTAGAACACATCATTTAAGATATATTTGCCTTAGCTTTTTTTATTGAAAAAGGCAATTATTGGGAGAATGGCATGAGTTACAATACACTGAAATTGTTTCTTTTGTGTTATATAAATCATGATCAATAAGGATGCTAGAATTTTATTCTAAGCACTGGATTAGTTCACTTAAGTTACAAAATATGTAACTCAAGTCTTCTAAGCAAGAACTTGCAATTTAGAAGGAAATCATCTGAGCAGAAGTTTTTTACACTAAATTTTATAGCAATGAAGATACATAAATACATAACATTTATTAAATTAGATTTTTACTAAATTTTATTTATATATATGTAATATTTTTTCATATAATGTATATTATATGTATTATATTTCTCTGGAAATCAAGGGTGGATGCACAATTTTTTAAAACTGTTTGTCAAATTAGCAGCTGATCTTCCATGTTCTTCCTTCACTGTCACTCAGTTATTCAGACGTCTTTTGGGTCTCTCTCCTGACTGACCCTGTGGACCCACCTTTGCATTTAGTTACTTTAACAACAGCTCTGCTTGGGTAGGCCAAATACCTCAGTGGATTAAAGCTCCTGCAAGCAGGCTCAGGGGCCCAGGGTTCGATTCCGAGGTCTGCCATGCCCGGCCTTGCCCCCCGGGGCGCCCTGACACAGTGATAGACTGGGCATGATGGCTCACACCTGTAATGCCAGCTCTTGGGAGCCTGGAAACAGAGGTATCACTACCAGTCCAATCTAGTAGTAAGACCCTGAACACCCTGTTTACCCCTTCCTTAAAATACAAAAAAAGAAAAAGATCTCTGATTAATGAACATTTTACAATTCCAGTAGATTTAAAGTCATTTCCGTACTTATCTAGAGGCTTCCCTCTTTGACACATATAATTTCTTCAATTGCGAATTTGCCTTTATCAGCTATCATCTGTCCTGTGCCAGAGGGATTTCCAGTAATAGTATTCTGTTGATATAAAAGACAATATTCATTTCTACTCTGTAAAAGAACGTTTTTAATGAAAAAGATCTTGCCAATGGGTAGGGGAGAGATGGAGGGAAGGGGAACGGATGGAAGGAGGGATGGAAGAGATGGAGCACACAGGATGGGAAGGTGAAGAGAGTGCTGATGCACCATGTAAAGCTGCAGCTCTTGACGAGCAGCATAATCACAATGTATTGGGAATATATACTAGCAGACATCTTAAACATTTTAAATTTGAGTGTTATTTTAAGACAAGAAATCAAAAGAGAAATTTTTTTTCATTGACCACAGAATTTTTCACATCAACCTATTTTTTTCTCTGAAATGAATATGTAGTTTTGTGGAAAACACATAATCTAAAATATTATCTAATACAGTAACCAATAGACAAATGCAGTTATTAAATTTAGATCAACTAAAATTAAGGAAACTATCAATTTAATTGCACAGTTATTCTAGTAAATTCTTTAACTGTTTCAGAGATACTAGCAGCTAGTGATCCTCATATTCGTATTACAAATATTATTACAAATATTAAATGTTTCTATGATTGAAGAAAGCTCTAGTGGACAGTGCCAGTCTAGATCTTCTATTAGAAAATGCGATCACATCACATAGTCATTAAGAAATTCTGTGGGAAAGGAAACGTATTGGCTTACAAGTTACCAGATTCTACCTTTGCATTTGTTTCTTAAAAAATATACAGCTTTATATGTTCTGCTTTTCTACAACAGAAATTTATCCAGCATGATCCCCTTCAACTCCAATATTTATTTTTAAATATCAATTATATCTTATTGAATTATTAGTGATTTGCTATGGTTTGTGAAAGAACTCAGAAGGTTACAAGGAACGTTTTACAAAACAAGTAAATTTAGCGAATTTTATAAACACATCTAGCTGAAATATAAACTATCTCCCTTATAACACTTTTCTAAAGAAATTATTGTAAGTTGTGCTTCCTTAGAGCTGTATGAAGAGGGATTTGAGAGAGAGAGAGAGAGAGAGAGAGAGAGAGAGAGAGAGAGAGAGAGAGAGATGCAACTTTGGACTTCAGGGAGGGTAGAATATGGAGAGAAATCCATGTTAAAGAAATACACAAGCAAAGAAATTGGTGATTAATAAAAAAGGTAAAATGTACTTAGAAAATACTAGTGCTCAGGCTGCAGGGACAGAATAGCAGTCCCAGGGTCCCTGGGTGAGAGATGCGTGGGCAGCCCCTCAGAGCCCACCAAGTGGTTTGACAGGGCATGTGTAACTATACCTTGTGCAATGGAAAACTTGTCTGTATTTATCTAGTGAAATGGGATCATCAATAGTTTCCACAATGGGTAACATGGGGAAGATGATTTATTAAAAAAAGACTCCTAGATAGCTTTGCATCTCAGACATAAATTAGTGTTTTATCAATAAATACAAATGATGAGGTAGTGCATAGGACCACTGTACCACTGGCAAATAATTGAAAAATATTAAGAAAGTACATGTTCTACAAAAAGACATAGGTCTTAATATGAAGTAAAAGTAGAATAAGGTGCCTTAAGTTAAGACATTTTTGCCGACAAATATAGCTGTGTATGAGTTACATGAAATTATACATGCTTTAAGAGAATAACAAGTTATTGGACAAATTTTAAATTCTCTATCCTTTCTAATGACACAAAATAAGTCCAACAACATTCATTGAATCTTTTTCTCTACATCCTCTGAATCACTAAAAATGAATACAAAGCTTTTCTCAACTTCAGAGAACTTATACTTCATTGTGTTGGATATAAACATATGAACAGATTGATTTCATATGTTTTATTAAGCACTAGAGCAATGCCATGCCTGGAGTTCTCCATAAAACTTGATGAACAATGTGTAACCCACTGGAAATTTAGGATTTATCTCCTAGACTAGGCAAGACTTAATATGCTAAGCTACTCTTAAATGGATGAGTAAACGAGAAAACAATACATAAACAAATACACGAAAAAAGGCAAAAACACTGCATCACCTGGATGCTAAGAAGTTCTGTTATCAGAGGCAGAGTGGAAATTTAGGACAGGAAACAGCTTTCAAGGGTGAAGCAATTCTGCAGAATAGAGAAACTTAACCATTTCTCATGGGAACTAGATAGATAGATAGATAGATAGATAGATAGATAGATAGATAGAATATTTCAGGGGCGACGAAGATAGAGGATAATGTGTCTTTATGTAAAAAGAAAGACAAGAAATTTATAGAGTAGAATGTTATGGAACAAATTGTTTCCCCATAAAATCCATACATTGAAGGCCTATCACTACCTCCAGTAGTGTGATTTTATTTAGAGGCAGGGTTCACATGAAATGGTAAAGATAGGGAGAGGCCCTAAGCATGGGGCCTTTTTCCTATAGGACTACTGTCCTTATAACAATAGGATGAGGTACTAGTGTCTCCAGAGACACCAGTAATTTCTCTGTCTCAAGTCCTGTGCACAGAAAATAAAAAAGCCATAAACAAACACAAAAATAGCTCCCTGACCAGTGGAGAGGTGCTTCACCAGAAAGCAGCCCTGCACTTTGTTCTTGGAACTCAAGCATCCAGAACTTTGAGAGCACTCATTTCTTTTACTTCACTCTCTGGGCTAAGGTCTATGCCTCTTACAGCCATCTGAAACTGGTAGGCCACCCTCTGCATAGTAATGCAATTAATATGTATCATGTTAATGGTGAGGGTGGAGTCACTTGCTTCTAATCTCATTTCTTGGGAGATGGAGGCAAAGGATTGCTATGTGTTTGATACCAGCTTGAGCTTCATAGTGAGTTCAAGGCCAACCTCAACACTGAACTGTAAGAGTCTATGGTAATATGCATATATAGCTTGAGTTTGTTTAAAATATATTGCCTATCATTAGTGCACCACATAATTTTAATCACAGTGAAAGTCCATGGCATTAATGTCTAAGTTTGTACTATACAATTTTTATTATATTTTATAACTAAATATTTGACAGTTCTTAA
>NW_004524733.1:2069813-2070876 GCF_000260255.1 Octodon degus
CTTCTTTAACTTTGTTATATCACTTACATGTAATTTACTTCCTTGATATCTCTGTCTATGGATTGCTTGATTTTGGGATTGTCATGAATACTGGGCATGTTGCTCAAAACTCTATAACCCAGTTATTGTGGCTTAGTCCTCTTAGTATCCACATTTAAGCCAAAATTCATTGCTGCAAAGAATTCATACAGAAAATTTCATCAAAGATTGCATGGGATTAACAAACAATAAAATTCACTTATCTACAAATCGGAAATTTGATCAAATTCTGTGTAAGAAAACTTTACGTTCCTCTACAAGTTCTTCCTTTAACTCTCTATTCTTTCTGTTAACTCAAAAATACATTTATCTTCCTAGGACTGCTTAGTGTTTGCCATCAGCGAGTGTATTTCCTCAGTAAAAATAAACTATTTCACTCGACACTGTTGCAACCATCTGTTATTCTTAAAGCATGTGCCTTCAGGAATCACCCACACAAAACAGGTTTGACACTGGGGAGGTGCAGAAGGATCCACAGCTAGGGATGCAAGAACAAAGAAGAATAAATTCTGTCTTTATTCAAATATTATACCATTTAATATTTGCCAAGCCGACATTCTGTCTGACAGAAATATTTTCCAAATGAAACATATCCCTGGTTTGGATGGTGAGACATTTAAATCCTCCCTTGAACAGTAAAATGTTACAGCTTCTTCAATAGGAATATATATATCACTCTGTATACATATAAAAGAAGAGTTAGAAATAAAGGTGGAGATGCGTATGTCATTACCAGCTCTGCTCTCTAGTTGCCTGCAGTCTCCTCAGTCATGCCCACTCTGAGGCAAACCTCTGGCTGCCTGTGTTTCATCAGGTCTGTAATTCTTCTTTGGGACCCAGCAGTGAGTCAAGGGTTGAAAGTTTTGTTTTTCATCTTTGTCTTATTTCTCTGTTTTGTTTTCTTTCTTAAATATTCAACTCACTTGAATTCCACTTTCAACATGGAAAATCATCTTTAAGCACCAGAAATAACCATGCACAGAGGCTGTGCTCGTTGAGTCTGACGCCAGTGTATGGCAACTGG
>NW_004524733.1:2072761-2080890 GCF_000260255.1 Octodon degus
TTGTAGGGTGTGCTGATGAAAATATTCTGCTGCTGAACACAAAAGAATAACGAAAAGACTACTACTGTATACCTCTTATTAGGAGATAATTTTATACTGCATAATATTTATTTTATGAGATAATCTTATATTTGAATCTTCCTATAATAAACATATGCAATTTGAAAAGGCCACCTCTTGTCAATTTCTCCATACTTTGATGCAAAACAGTGGGCTAATTGTCTTATGGGTCACTGTAGGTCTCAGATGAAACTGGTGAGGCTTTGACAAGTCCTCCCAAGGCTCTAAATGTACTCCTTTCTCTGTGGAGAGGGGACATTAATGAAGGAGCAGACAATTACTTTTATTTGGCCCTTTCTCTAACTCCCACTGGTTAAAAAATGGCAAGTCATGCGGTGTAGAGAGAAAACAGAGGAGGCTTCTGGACTGACACAGGCTCCAAATGGCGCTTCTTCACCCACATGTGTTTTCTCCAACTTTGCGCCCACTCGGGGGATTTTGATTATTAGCACTCATCAACTCCTGCCAAACGTTAGTGCACCACGTGTGTGGGGGACAGACCCAAGTTCATGCTGTGTTTTAATCGCAGTTAATATGCAAGCATTCTAATTTACTCTGGGCAACTAGCATCTATAAACCTATAATATTTACCCACATGAAGTTGTTAAACAAAAGCAAATGACCAGATACATAACACAAGCCCTAAAAACAACTTGCTAAGGCTTCTTGCGATCACTAAGTCAGATGTTTAATTACGAGAGGGAACCACTAGATCATGGTGGGGGTAGACTTCAAAATGAGGGGATATTCAATCTCACAGACAGGTCAACCCAAAAGAAAATAAAGGGACATCAAAATTAAAATGCTTTCTAGATAATGCACTTAACAGGCTCTGCAGAATGTTCCACCCAATGAGAACAATACACACATTCTTTTTACCAACTCATGAAACTTTCTCACAAACAGATCATGTATCATGCCAGAAAGCAAGTATTAATAAATATAAGTTGTTAATAACTATATAGGACAAACCCATAGGCAACATCATACAAATTTGTTAGAAATAAGAAATTTCCTATAAAATAAGAAAGCTAACAATGCTGTGCACTCTTACCACAGATGTATCGCAAGTGCATGAAATTATCCAGGTCAAGGAGGCAAATGAAGAAAAAAAATACACAAATAGAAATATAAGAAGTCAAATTATTCTTATAGCAGATGATCTGATGCATTAATCAGAATGCCCTAGGAATTCTAGCAGAAAAACCACAGAATTGAATTCTGCTCTTCTACAAAATAATGGAAAATACACCAAGAAAGAAACCACAAGAACATTTGCATTCACAATACCTTTAAAATTACCTAGGCATAAAGCAAACCAAAATGCTGAAAGATGTGTATATTGAAAAATATAGAAAACTGAAGAAAAAAATACATTAGAACTGGAGCTACCTCTCTTATTCGCAGACTGGCAGAGCATTACTAACATGGCCATATCAATGAAAGTTGTCTAAAGACTCATTGGCAACCCCACAAAAAATACCAACAATATTCTTCATAGAACTACAAGTTAAAGGGCTAAAATCTGCATGGAAACCCAAAAGGCCAAAACAGTCAAAGCAGTCATCTGCAAAAAGCAATAGTGGAGAAAGCCGGCTAGATAGCTCAGCAGATTAAAGCGCCTGCTTAGGCAGATTCGGGGACTGGGGTTTGATTCCTGGTGTGCTGTGCTGGCCCCAGCCCCGGGGGTGAGCTGAGATGGCAATTGAGACTGGGCATGGTGGCACTTGCAATCCCAGGTCTTGGGAGGCTGAAAACAGGAGAATCACTTCAAGTCCAATCTGAGTGGTGAGACCCTCTAGACCCTGTTCTCAATATGAAAATAAATAAAGCAATAGAGGAGGAATCACAATGACCCACCTGAAATCATACTACAAAGCTACAATAAAAAACAACAATAACAAAATAGTATTGGCACAAAAACAGACTGCAGATCAGTGGAACAGAGGAGAAACAACCAAGATAATGAGAAAACAAGGAAAAAGATGGAAACACAGCTTTTTAAAACAAGAAGAAGAAAGCTTGAAAAGAGAATAAAGTTCTATCATGTCTAGTACAGGTATACACTACAGATAATCATTATGTATACCTAAAATGTACCAATAAATTAACTAATAAAAATTCATTCATCACTAGCAAGCTTATTTTGGACAAAGGACCCCAAAATGTGAGCGAGAATAATGACAACCTCTTTACAAACGGTGCTAGGAAAACTGGGTGCTAACAGGCAGAAAACTGAAGCTATTTTACTTTCTCTTTCTGTACCAAATGATTCAAATATAAACCTTGAAAATGCTAGTATAAAATATAGAACAGAACACTTGAAGTCATAAGCACAGGCAAAGACTTCTGAATAGGATTCCTAATAGCACAGGAAATGATAGCAAGAATCAAAAAATAGGAATATGTCAAACTTGAAACTGCCATAGAAAAAGATACCATTAAAAGTAGGAGGAGACAGTCACGGAATGGGAGGAAGTGTTTGCTAGCTACTCTTTTGTTAGACCATTAACATCTAGAATTTGTATTTTGAAAACTTAGAACACCAAAAATAGCCTAAGCAACACATGAGCAGATGAATTGAAAAGACATTTCTCAAAAGTAGACATACAAATAGCCAATAAATATTTCAAAAACAAAACCAGCATCTTTAGCCATTAGGGGAATTGAAAAGCTACACTGAGATGCTGTCTCACCCAGTCAGAATGACTATTGTCACAATTCACAGTAAGGAATATGAGTGAGTGGGGAAGGGGGCTGGAGGATGGCTTCCACTTTGCTGGTAGGAACGTAAAGACAATGACTATGGAATATGTATAGAGATTTCTCAGAAAACTAAAGATACATTGTGTGATGTGGGTGTTCTCCCCACTGAATTCAACTTACTAAAATAACACATTCCTATCAGTGTATATAGTGGTGAAATAGTTAATAAAATAGTTAATCTATAGGAATAGCCTAAATGCCCAGCAATAGATAAATTCAGAAAGAAAATGTAACCTATAAACACAATGCAGAATTATTTAGCCACAAAAAAAAAAAAAAATGAAATCCTGTCAGTTCATAGGCAAGAGGATGAAACTGGAGAATATCATGTTAAGGAAATTAAGACAGACTCAGAAGTGAAATAATGCATGTTTTTTTCTGATATGAACAGTCTAAAAATAAAATAACAAAATAAAAGGAGGTGTGACATGAAACTAGGAGTTAGACTTTTAGCCAAGGGAAGAGGATCAGGAAGCAGGGTGGAATAAGGCATGAGTACTTAAGGGGGATAAAAATAATAAGAATGGGTTGTACGCATGTGCCAATACATCAGAGCCAATATCCTTATTCTATATTACTAATATGCATCTACCCACCAAAAGAATTAGAGTTCGATAGCTCCTCTTTTGAGGTGATTAGAGAACATGTCCTCACAGCAATGTGATGCAGCAGAGGTCCCTTACTGCTGTGCTAGAGAAGAGTCTTATCACAGACCACCGTCTTTGTCTTCAATCTTCAACCTGGAGGGATGGGCCCTGCTGCCTGCTAAAGATGGACACAGTACAAGCTCCTTGGGGTTATGGAAGGGATTCTTGAGAAAATGGCATTGGGTGAATCCTTACGTGTGTGTACAAGACGCAAAGTCTGCACGAAGGGAGAAAATTTCAGAAGTTGAAGGTATTAGAACCAATTTTAAAGAGAGAAAATAATTTCAGCATATATCCTTACTATGTTTAAAAGTTAGACTAATATTTTGTCTTCCTTCATGTGATTTTTTTTTCGTGAGGGGGAGGGGAAGCTCAGCCCACCCCAGGGGTAGGGTTGGCATGTCATGTGGTGCTGGGGATCTAAATGTGGTTCCTGTGCTTGCTTAAGCTTGTCTAAGCATGTACTTTCATCCACTGAGCTATCTCACCAGCACCCTGAATGTGATTTTTCTAAAAATTACCAGCAAGAGGACTAGTAATCCAAGGCATGTTATTATAAATCACAATGTATTACTATATGGTAGAAACATATTTGTTTTACTTTTTCATGAATAACTTTATTCTAAAACTTTTAGTCAGGAAATTTTAATTTATTAAAGTTTTTAATAAAATATTGCATTCATTTTCTTTTATAATATTAAATAGACTCCAGAAGCACAATGTTATAATAAATATTTTGAAGAAAAATTTATTTGTCCTTAAATTTCTTATGAAATGATTACATTTGCATTAAAACCTCTTATTGGGGCCTCTCAGAACAACTAACAATATAATAATACTTAGAGAAAATCCAAGGCCACTTATTTCATGATAAAACCCACTCCAACTTCTCACAGAAAAGAGTTATAAGAGGGTTACTACGTATTCATAAATACCATTCACAGCAAGGAGAATAACCAATCTTAAAAATAAAGTATACAGCTAAAGCTTCTTACTTGCATCCTAATTTGAAACAGTGACAGATAGAATATTGACATAAGTAGGCTTCTTCATCAAACAGCAAAATCCAGACAGTTCTTTGAAATTTGATTTTTAGGTTAATAAATAGTTAAATAAATCATTAATTATTACAAAGTTAATAGGATGAAGTTGATACTTTCAAATCAATAAAGATCTTTTTAGGAGTTTTATATGACAAATTGAATGTTCATTAAGGACAGCCAGAGAATGCTCCTAATATGCTCATGGTCATACTACCATTGGATGACAAAGTTTTTGCAGTAACAGTTACTTAATCTACATGTATTAAGTTAATAAACAAATGACACACAGATATGTGAATGTATGGATTTTTGAGGTGGACTAAGTACTTTTCATTTTCTTATATATGTAACATGGTTTACTTTGATTCATAAGTAAGGATTTACACTATAGATTCCCTTGACAAATAGACTATTAAATTGCTCAGATGTAGGAGAAAAATGAACCAGTGCTTCAGTTTAGTGTTGAATCCATTGTAATGTATGATATTTGACATATCTAAACTCCTTTTTAAATTTTATGTATTTGACACAAGGTCTTATTAAGCAGCTTGGACTCACAGTGATCCTGCTGTTTTCAGCCTCCCCAGCACTAAGCACAGAGTGTGCGGGGACGGGGCCAGCATGGCTTGCAGCAGCAGTATCAGGGATCAAACCCCGGTCCCTTGGCTAAGCAGGCACTTGGTCCACTGAGATATCTCACCGATCCTCTGAAACTATTCCTAATTTACTGTGTATTGTTACAATGACTGTAATTTTGTTGTTCAACCTATAAGAATGATTTGAAAATTTGAAATAAGTTTACCAGTTACTGCAAGCAGATTATTTACCCTAGATAGAATTTAATACATTCACAAAATAGTCATTATGTATGTTAGGTTTAATTTGCTGATAACTCATATTAATGGATATAAAGAATCACATAAAACAAAAAAATGCTTATATATATTAATTTCCACATTACTTAAAAGAGGAATATTTCTGGGCAGAGTAGTTGTTATTTTAAATTAAATGAAAGAAAATAAAAATTCAATGAATGTAGAAGGGAAGAGATGGAAGGGGAATATGAACCCAAAAGAAAAATATAGTACATATGGAGCAGAGGAAAGATGATATGAAAGTAAATAATAATAATGATAATAATAATTAATAGTAATTTGCAACCAGTTAATATTTCTACATATCATTGGGGAAGTGAAGTAAGTTGCCTTGGAAGCCTAGTGTTAGTTATAGCAATTAAGTCAATATCAAGACTTTATTAGTTCAATGTCTAAGTTTGGGGTCCACATAGCAGACTGAATATATTTTAATACCAAAGTGTGAAATAGGCATTATTCATTATATATCCTAAAGCAAAATGTATGCCCACTTAAGCTACCGTAATTCTAAGTGAATCAGTGATAATATTAAAATATTAATTATGGTAAGTAAAATTGATTTGAAATATATGAAAATCTGGATCTTAGCCAGATGCCCCTGAATAGGAAGAGCAGAAAGAAATACTTGAGCTAATTAAAAAGATGTTCAATAACAAGATGTACTTTTGAGACATAAATATATTAGAGGTAAAAAGTGATCGATATTAATTGTAAGGGAGCAACGCACCAAAAGCTCAAGAAACCCTGAAAATGAAAATCGCGAGGAATAGCCTGACCGAACAGGAGCTACACAAAATTGAAGCGAAAACAAAAGAACAAAAAGTTCAAAGAAGCCGTGATTAAAGATGAAAGGTAAATAGCGTAGAATATGAAGACAAATGATTAGGTCCCTGACCGAGATAATGCCTCTGTAATGAGGCATTTGAGAAATTTAAAGGAAAAAGTGAAAACAAATATGGGTATTTCACTAATTGAATTACTATTGCATGTTAGCTTTGACTACAATGGGGAAAGTGATTGTCATATAAATTGTATAATGGAATTATAACTGCATTTTTAAATGAATGATAGAACACTGACTTTTTATTCAGTGAGGATAACTATGCTATTTACAATTAATAAAAGACATTAAACAATGCAATTAATTTTCTTGAAATGCATAGCAAAATTAAGGAGGCTAGATCTCCAACTGTTTGATCCATTTAGAAAATAGTAATGTCAAGTGCTTTAATATGAGTTTAAAATAAAGCGGCTGGTGAGTACCTACCATAAATCAACCACTCCTGCAAAAAAAACAAACATAAAACTGGAAAGAATATAAGTGAATTCTGGAAACCTTTTGGAGAACATGAAGCGCAGTCCTTTGATCCTAGAGGCAAAGGGGATACTGGTGGATCTCCACTGTTGCGCAGAATTTCTGTCTGAAGTCATTTTCCTGAACTCCTTTCAGGCAAACTAGCCAAACAGGAGCACAAACCTCAACGTGTTGAGGCGGAAAGATCAGCGTGGGGGTGTTGTCCCAATGGGCGCTCTGCAAAGCGAGCTCTGGAAGAGGGGCCTCCACAGGTGTGTCTGGAGGTCCCCGGAACACTCCTCACCAGATACCAAGCCGGACTTCCGCCAACAACACTCCCAGAAGACCGGTGGAAAGGAAGCCTGCTGGGAAGTTTTGGACTGAACCATAGTGGAAGACAGACTCCGAATAACATCAGCGCTTGGGGAGTGTTGGCTATTTCAAAATTAGTTGGTAGCAGAGAAACTCATGAAATTGAAGTGCCACGCACAGATCTTTCTAGAGTACTGTCCCTCTCGTAGATGGTACAAAAGAATGGCAGCAACATTTGTCTGCTGCTGTTCTATTATTTCATTACTTTCATTTTTCTCTTCGCTTCTTTGTGTTCTTTCCTTCCACTTTCGAGACTACAGTACTGCTCTCAATTCTTTGCTCACGTCGGGGATCCTCAAGGGAGGCCTGGCAGTGTGGTCGGGGTGGGTGGAGAGCCGGGGACACTTGAGGGGACACTGATTCTTTCTCCTGACTCCTGGAAGCTGATGACCGGCCAGGTGTTTATTTGAAAATGTATTCATGGAATAGAGATACAGAGGGCTAGCCTATTAAACTCTAAAGTATTTCAGAGAAAATGTGTTTAACCTTTCTCCTTTAAAGTGTGCTTATTTGAAAAAAATTCCAAGTCCAGAAGGTATATTGTTATTATGTGACTCATTTTAACTTTTTCTGCTTATTAATTTACTATCTCCAGTGTTAGTTTTCCTTCATTCATTCTTTCTTTCTTACTTTCGTTCTTTCTAAAAATAGTAGCCTCCTATTAGTTTGATAGAACTTTATCAATGTCTATGATCTTAATTTATACTTCATTTTCTGCCTTTATTCATGTTTAATTTATTGTCTTTCCATTTTCTCTAAGTGCATTTATATTTGAAAAAAATTAATAATTTATTTTAATCTTCCGCTAATATATTTCACTATGTCAAGAGGCTTTGTGTGTGTGTGTGTGTGTGTGTGTGTGTGTGTGTGTGGTACCGGGGATTGAAATCAGGACCATGTGCTTGCCAGGCAAAAGCTTATTCTACTAAGCTATCTCCCTGGCCCTGTATCAAGAGATTAAAAAAATGTTAACACCAAATACAATGGTATATTTAATTGTACCAGATATTATGCATAATGTGCTCATTGAATAAGTACAGAAAACTTGGACTGAGGAGATAGCTCAGTGGCA
>NW_004524733.1:2080990-2089653 GCF_000260255.1 Octodon degus
ATATATGTTTGCTGAAATCATACTAATTTTCTCTTAGCCTGGTCAGCAGCACCCAGATTTGGAAAAATAATAAATCATTATTTTAAGTTACAAAGCATTATTCTTTTATATTACAGACCTAGCCTGCCTTTATAAGCAGATAGAGACAAACTCAGAAAACCTTGTGAAACCAACCAGCATTGTTTTCTTAACAAAGTGTATCTGCACCACTTTCTAAGTTATTATTATTAGTAGTAGTAGTAATAGTAGTAGTAGTAGTAGTCGTCGTAGTAGTAGACATAGTAGTAGTATTCCAACAGAATGAACTCTAAATACTCAGACACTAATTGTATTATAATTTAATAATATTCTACAGTTTCACATTTCTTGCTTCCAAGATCATTGCTTTTCACTGAGTCCCTGGTTAGCACGATGAGAGTCTTCTTTCAGGCCTTGGTGAGAAAATAAGAGATGGAGGGATCCCTGCTGTGTTTCCAGCAGCACTGATGCGTGGATGCTGTGGTTTTTCTTCTGATCCTATAATCCTTCGCCTTTTAAACACTAATGCGCATTTCCTGTAAACCGTTGCCTCTCTCCTTCTGCTTTGGAACAAGTGATGGTGGCTGTACAGACATCACAATGTAGAAAGCATGCCAGCAAAAGTGTATGTGAGATTCTCTGTTTCCAGTTTCGGGAAGGGATGATCTTAGATATCAGAATAGTGCTTGGAGGAAGATAGGATTCGCGCAGTGGTCATAAGGTGATGAGAAAAGGTACAGGCACGAGCAAAAGAAGAAGAAGGCTACAGAGAAACATCCTTCACACTTTAGGCCTTGAAACTGGAAGGTTCCAGACCCTCCTACAGTGGTTCATAAGCTCGGAACAAATGTTCATGGAGAACTTCAGACAAACAGATGTTGGAAGGAATAAGGTTACAACTTTCTTATTGCACTGTTCATCTTTTCCCGAGGTTAGTAGCTTTTGTAAAATATGTTGTTAAGGTTTTGTACCATGCTGAAGAACTACTTCTAACAGGCTGAAGAGCCAAGCTGTAACACAACTTCTGCTTGCCAATCGCAACAAGAGAGTCATCTCTAATCTGCAGGACAAATTAATGAAACATATTTAAAACGTACATATACTCAAACTCAGAGTGAGATGTTCAGTATTCATTTGATGACACAGAGGACCTGGCTCCATGAAAAACCAAACTACAGAGGCAACTTGAGTTTAAAGTCTGACTTTTCACATAAACTTTGTCAAGCTGTTAGGTCTGAGCAGTAGTTTGCTAGTCTAAATATTGATGCATCCAATAGCCTACATAGTCATAGATTTTTTTCTGTACATTTGAAAAATATACTCATGAATAAAGACTTTAGAATGAAGACTATAAGCAGAGGTTGAAGGTTTTTATAAAATAATAGTTACTATGGTTATGAAATCCATAAGCTAAAGTAAAACCAATGCATCTGCTTGGCTGAATTGTTATAAAAGGTGATTTTTTAAAAAAATTTTTTCTGTATTTTAAGGAAGGGTCTACAGGGTATTCAGGGTCTCATTACTAGATCAGATTTGTAGTGATCCTCCTGTTTACAGCCTCCCAAGTGCTGGGATTACAGGCACGTACCACTATGCCCAGTCTCAATTGCAGTCTCAGCCCACCCTGGGGATGGGACCAGCAAGGCAGGTCCAGGGATCAAACCACCAGCCTCTGCACCTGCTTGCAAATGCTTTAATCTGCTGAGCTATTTGGCCAGCTCTATGATTTTTAAAAGAAAGTAAATGACAAATATTTATGCAGAATGATGTAGTGAGTCACACTTCCAACTGAATGCCATGATATTTTACTATTGATTTATATATTTCATTTTCAAAATGTTGTTTAATCACTTGGTACTGCAATTAAAAGTCAAGGTAACTAAATAACAAATATTTTTGCATGCAACTCATAGTATATTCCTTTTTCTAAACCATGGTTAAAAGAAATCCAATATCCTGCATCCAACAGTTACTAATAAGCATCAAATTATTTCCCAGTTTAGCTAAAGAGTGGAACAATTACATTATTCCATAATCTCATATAATTTTGAAACAACAGAATTGGACATTTAACTGATGATTGTTTTTATATACTCACATTTGCACAGCACCATATTTTCAAAAGAGCCTATAGTTGTATTTTTATTACAGTAGCGAACTAGGGTTTTAATATTCTATTAAAAATAAATCATAAACTGTTACCCAAGGGAGTGGGGAAACCCTCATGTTTTTTGCTGTGATATTGGATAGAGTACACATTCTGCTTCTTTTGATGCCATTCCGACAGCATCCTGATAATTACCATCAGGCTACGTGCATGGGAGGGGCACCACCAAAGCAAGCGTGCTGCTTATTTGGCTATAGTCCAGCACCAGTTACACTCTTTGAAAGATCTGTTGTGAACATTCTGTTTACACTAAGTACCACTCTGAGATGAGTTCTGTAGCTCATGTTACTGAAAGAGCTATCACCTAGCCATATGGATTAATTGGATTTTCTGAATCATCAAGCTCTCCTGATTGCTAGCCATGCAAATAAGTGATATTTCTAAAGCCCTGTATCTTAAAAAGTGTGTACAATTGTCCATGCAGGAATAGTTAGGAGATTAATATAATTAATATTACATGATATTTTGTATGTGTTAAATTATCTTATATGGATTAATCAGCTTGATCATTACAACCATCCTCAGTAGAAAGTATATGAGTCTTATTTTTACATATAAGACAAAAAAAGACACAAAAATGTTAATTATCTCAATAATAGCTATTTAATTAGAAATTGCAGAAACAAAACTGGCTCTGTCTAACCATTAGACCATAAGTTAATATGATAATACAAGAGATAACTTAAACAACATTTGAAAAGCTGTGATTGAATTTAATTTCCTTTTCTTTTAAGAAAATGCTTTATAACTTCACATAAGGCACTTGTCTTTTATTGGTATTTTTAGGATATATATATATATATATATATATATTATATTTTCATTGTAACTAAATTGCGATTCTGTTTCACCCTCTAGTAAGTGAATATTGCCACTATTGTCCTAGCCTGCCCATACAATAATCCTCCACTGTCAAGGCAAGTGGAAGATAATTTCCCTGAATGTGTCAGCTGTTAGCCAATGCTGATGAAGACATCGCAAGAAATGAATCTTGGTCAATATAAATCAGTATTTCCTGCTTATCTTACTCTCTCTGTAGGTACAAATGAATATAAAGGAAAGAAATCTGTTCTTATTTCTGTCCATCTCTAAGAACATGTCCACAGTTGAAACAGATTGTGGCCATCTTCATAGTAAAGATAACCTGTACATCTTACTGGATGGAAAAGAAAACTGAACAAATGGGAAGTCTGAAAAGTTTTAGAGCCACAAAGTACAATATCGATTAGGGTTAGAATGCAAAAGTCAAAGTTACAAGAAGCTTGTTGGAACATACAGGCTTTGAACTCAGAAATCAAAATTTTCAGATATGAATATGCACCCGAGATTTGTAGATGTGCTGATTCACATACTTGACTCATTGTTCGAGTTGTTTTCAGTACTACCATTTAATCTTAAATTCACAATCAAATTGATCACTTCTCTACCCAGCCACTATCATTGACTCAAGCTATGTAAATCTTTTCAAAATCACCAAAGACTTTGCCAGGAAATTTGATACATCTTTAATTTTAATAGTGCTCTTAGCTCATCATCTTTGGAATTTCTTTTCTCAGTTTGTTTGCTTGACTGGATCCCCAGGCACTGAGCCCAGACTGTTTTAATTTATGTTTATAACTAGATGTGGAGTCCCCAATGCTGTGTTTTCAGTCAACACACTATGAATTCTCATCATTATAATCTGAAAACAGATGTGAAATATTTTGGTACAGGTCTCAGTTTTGGTCATTTGAATCCACATTTCATTAGTATTCTGTTTGAAGGATAATAAAACCCGCAATTATTTTCAGAAAATTGCCAAATAAAAAATATCTACTACTTAGTCAACTTGGCACCTACCTCTAAGAAATGTTTTCTGAAAATGAAAGACTTTATTATTTTTGCTACTACTTACCTAATATGGTTCTACAACATCACATTTAAATATCAATGTCTTGTTTTCAGCAAATATTGTTAAAGTTTGATTCAATAATTGGACAGTAACATTATAGAGATAAAAAATTATTATAGATTTGGGATTTATAATTATTACCAAGTGAAAATAGTGTTTATAAGTTTGAAACAACTATCTTTTAAATAAATTAGCTTCTGATATCATCTAGAGAAAACATAGAGTTGCATATTTTATGTATGGTTAGGTTAGTAAAAATCTGAAATATTCTTAGAAAAAAGCAGTATATTTCACTATTATTTTCCTTCTGAGGGAAAGTTATTTTTCTTATACGATTTCAAACACTTGTTAAGTCTTTATCAGAAGAAATCTTTGTGCTTCTAATTATTATAAAACAGGCATTTATGGAAACACAAGATCTTTAAATGAAAATGACAATACACACTGCATAGATACATTGCCAATAATACATTTTGAAAGGATTAAAACAAAATTCAAGACGTCTAAGATGAAAAGAAATCTAGAACACAGAATTCATGGCCTATTTCTATTTCTCCACTCAAAGAAATGATCTGGACCAACTAGATAGCTTAGCAGACTAAGTTTCTGCTAGGCAAGCGCAGGGACCGGGGTTCTATCCTTGGCACCACATGCCATGCTGGCCCTGACTCCGGGTGCACTGAGCTGGCCAAGGAGACCAAGTATGGTATCATATGTCTGTAATTCCAGCACTGGGGAGACTGAAAATAGGAAGGTCACTACAAGTCTAAGCTATGTAGTGAGACCTCGTACCAAATACATGTTTAAAAAGCTATGAATTAGCAGAACATGTTTATATGCTGCAAATTTAAGATATAATGCAACAGTTGTTTATCCAAAGAAATCAGAAGAAAGGTTAAAACATATAGAAAACACATCGTTTTTTTAAAAGGTAGGATCTTTTTTTTATATAAATTTATTTTATTTGTGTGTGTGTGTGTGTGTGTGTGTGTGTGTGTGTGTGTGGCTAGCTCAGCCCACCTGGGGGCGGGGCTGGCTGGCATGTGGTGCTGGGGGATTGAACCGCGGTCCACGTGCTTTGCTAAGCTTGTTCTAAGTAGGTGCTTTAGACCACTGAGCCATCTCACCAGTCCCATAAAAGGTAGGATCTTCTTACATAATTTAGTCTGGTTTCGAACTTAGTATGAAGGCCAGCCTGGTCTCAAGGTCTTCCTAATGCTCAGTCTCCTGAGTTCTGGGATTATAGGGCTGTGCCCCCATGCCCAGGTAACATATTTTTTTTAATTTTATTTGAGAAATGTATGCTTACAAATTAGCAAATTTTGTTCTATGTAGAGTAGATAAATACTACAAATAAAACTCACTGGGTTAAGGTGTGCTATAAAATTTTCACACAATATGTTTCATTAGAGAATATAAGATGTAAAAAAAGATGCATAAATAATTATGCTCATTCCTCATCCTGTTTATCACATCATTCATTTCCTTAGTGATATCTAGTTTCACTCCAGCGTAGCGTTGGAACTAACTCTGCAGAATTTTCTTTACTTTGGATACATTAATGTCTTTGGATTCATTAATGTCTTTACTATTGCTATGAGCATGTGCTATTTTGCAAATAAATGAATAGGGCTGGGTAGATAGCTCAGTAGAATAAGTGCTTCTCTGGCAAGTGCAAGGACCTGAGTTCAATCTCCGGTACTGAAATAAATAAATAAAATCCCCAAACAGAAAAAAAAAAAACCAAAAACCTATGAAGATAGAAAGTAGCTCAGTGGTTGTCTAGTTCTAAAGAGAGAGTGATTGGGACATGATAGCACAATTCTGTTAATATTTTAAAATCTACTAAATCATGCACTTTAAGTTTATAAATTGTACAGCATGCAAATTTTAGTTTAGCAAAGCTTTTATTTATAAAGAAATGCTAGAAGTGCACCGGGAGATAGCTCAGTAGAATAAGCACTTGCCTGGCAAGCACAAAGGCCTGAGTTCAATCCCTGGATCTGCAAAAAAACAAATAAAAGGAAAAATATGCTAGAGAAAGCTTGACCCTTGTTTGTGCGAATGCAATCTGCCAAGCCACGCTTTTGTTTCAGGTCACATAGCTATGCACTGTGGTTTCTGTGGCTTAGTTTCCCTCCAGTTGCACGTTTCTCTGGACAGTGTCTATGACAAAGAGGACTACAAAAATAATGTAAGCTAATATGTGGCATCAATACTAGGAGGCTTTTGGTACTTATAATCTTAAGATTATTAAGAAAATCAACATTGATTCAAAAGGCTAAATCCAGTTGATTTCTGGATTCCTTCTCAGAGCCCAACTTATAAACATTAATAAAGGGAAAGCAGACATAGATTTGATTAATCTGTATTTAGGGGGTCAGCATAGAAGAGACCTTAAGGCACAGGCAAAGTGAGAGGCATAACCATGCAGTATATCCCAAGTACAGCAATTATTTTTTCATAGCCATAGTAGTGCTCCTTTTAATCAAAGTAAGGCTTCTATTTTCAAGACAATTCTTGAGAAAAGAACACATGCATTTAAATTGTCATTGTACTTAACATTTGGACTTCAGTTATAAAAGCCTCTTATTGTGAATCTTCATAGACTTTTGAAGAATATTCCATTAGGCTAATGACTGAGGCAGCTGCAATATTGTTTATAATTGTAAAGCTTTTTAGGTTGTAATGAAAGGGCAATAATTTTGTTTCATTTTAAATAGAATCCTTCTCAAACAACTGATGTATATTCAAGAAAAAAATTGTCCAATTTTCCTGTATATTTTATTATACAAATTAGGTTTTATTAGTCTATTCTACCAAACTGCCTGTTTAAAACAACTTGCATTAATGTAAATGATCCCCTTGTCTCCTGTTCTTACTTAATAAATTTATAAGCATTCACTACCTTCCCTTGTTCTGTGACATGAGAAGCAGCAGAAAACGGAGAGACAGTGTTTATGACCCAGAAGGGTATAGTACTCCAAATGCGTCATTCAAACTATCTATCAGGTTTGGTCACTATGAAAAATCGAAGGCAGGGAAGAGAACTAGGTGGTCTAAGTGCTGCCTGGCATGCCCAAGGACCTGGATTCAATCACTGGCACCTTGTGCCATGCAGGCCCCATGCAGAGCTGGCCACCAAAACCAGACATGGTGGCACATACCTGTAATCCCAGCACTGGGGAGCCTGAGAGAGGAGGATCACTATGAGTCTAAGTTACATCTTGAGATCCTGTACTAAAGGAAGGAAGGAAGAAAGGAAGGAAGGAAGGAAGGAAGGAAGGAAGGAAGGAAGGAAGGAAGGAAGGAAGAAAGAAAGAAAGAAAGAAAGAAAGAAAGAAAGAAAGAAAGAAAGAAAGAATATCCTAAATATTCTAAGATTATTCATGTTGAAGAAATTTGTCCAAATATTAGCAAGTGTATTTCACCTAAACCTTCACTGATAGCATTATTTTTATTTCCTATCAATAGATATAGAGCAGCTTACTCAATTTTAAGATAACTGGAAAATATTATACATTCTTGTTTACCAAAAGACACACTGATACATGAGAAAATGGTGGTCTTAAGAAAACTTAAGTCTGACTTATTTTGTAGCTCGGAAATAATACGTTAAAAAACTAAATAAGAAAGAGCTCCAGTTTAGGGTGACAATTGACACTCTAATCTTAGCACCCTGGGGTGCTGAGGCGGGAGGATCAGAAGTTGTAGTCTAGCATGAGTAATTTAGCAAGATCTATCTCAAATATGCATATATATATATATATTTGAGTATATATTCTGAATATATACACATATATGCATATATATGATGGGGATATACTCAGAGTAATAGCCTGGGGTTCAACTCTTAATACTCCACCATCACACACAGGAACACAAGTTTCATCTAAAAAGTCAACATTAACCACATTAACTAATTTAGGCAAGAATTGTATTTTAATTTAAAAATATTGTCCCATCTACTTTGAATTGACTATAAGCTAAATTCTTTGCAAAAAGAAAATAGGGGGCCAGGAGATGGCTCAGTAGAATAAGCGCTTCCCTGGCAAGCACAAAGGCCTGAGTTCAATCCCTGGTTCTGCAAAAAACAAATAAAAGAAAAAGAAAGAAAATAGGAACCATGAAATACCTAAAGAACCTGAATATGATATTGGTAAAGGAAAAATGTCTTTTAAAAAAATCATGGGAGGGCTTTGCTAAATTTTCTGAAAATCAATTCTATGAACAGCTTTCATGTGCCTGTATTGGATTTCCCACCAGTGGGCAACTTGTTCCACCCAGTTGAGTTCAATTAGCTTGGTGCTGGGTGTGGGAGGTCACCTGAGGGTTGTTGCCAGCAGCATAAGAGGTGGAACAAAAGAAAGAGGGAGGCTGTTAGGGAAGCTGTTGGAAGTTGCTGGTTCTCTTCTTCCAGGAGAGTGTTTCACGCTGAATTTCCTGGTGAACTCGATTGCTCTCATTGGAAGAGGAGCTCAGGACCTCGCTGTCACTGAGAATGGCTAGGGTTCTGAGTGGGGGTGCTACTGGGGGGGAGCTCTGGTCCTCATCTTTTTAATGTTTAATATTTTATTTTTTATTTAT
>NW_004524733.1:2090926-2099427 GCF_000260255.1 Octodon degus
TTACCATCTGCAGTGCAGTAGCTTAGTTCACAGGTATCAGTATATATAGTTAGTCAGGGTGAGAATCTTTCCAATTAACTGCTAGATTAAAAAATCTTCGGGTCCTCATCTTGAGCATCAGTTCCTGGCTCCCAAGAGGAAGATGGTGCACTGCTCAGATGGTGCAGTTTTCCATGAGAAGCCTGTCACATTGGCTTCCCTGCTTGAAACTCACCTTCCCTCATTGCTGGAGGAGCTCAGGACCTCACTGTTGCTGAGGATGGCTGCGGTACCTTTGGGGGAGCTCTGGTGCTGACCTTGAGCATTTCTTCCTGGTTCTGTTACATCCCTCAGCCTGCTAACATAGATTCTTCATTCCACTGGCATAGATTTTCTAGCTTCCACCACTGACTTTTGGGGCTTTCCAATGCAGATCTGTGAAGCAGGCCTGCATGAAACATTGTTGTGGGCTTTATGCCTCTAGTTGGACTCATGGGAGGTATTGTTATGAGCTCCAGGATTTCAGCTGGATTCTTGAAGGATATTAAGATCCAGGCCCTCAGCTAGATTCTTTGGTCTTTAGTGTGTGGACAGGTTTCCTGTACTTCTTGTAAATGATTCTTGGGTGATTCTGTATAAAATATTATAAAATGTGTACTGTATTATATTGTTCCCCTGAAAAAAACCCCAAACCACTCCATTGCCATTGCCTATTTTTCTAAACTATATACAGTTCACCAAGACACTTAAAGCAAAATCACAATTATCCCCCCCCCCATAGTGGAATCTAGCTGAGTAGTGTGCAGGCTTTCACCACATTGATTCTTTTTCACATTGGAAGGAATTATTCTCCCACCTTCCAGACAGGAAATTACTGGCCAATCAACTACTTCCTGAAATTGCCCTCATCTGGGTCATTACACCAGGTCATTATCTCTTTCCAAAAGCAACCTGACCAAAGGGGAAGTACTGTGGCCTACCCCGCCCTTCCGAAGTTAGGAAGACTTCCAAACTCATGATTTTTGTAGTATCAGCAGTGGGTTTGCTTGAACTATATCTCAGCCTTCTAACCCCAGTTTTTCATTTCATACATTTCAGATGTTACTACTGGAAGCCTGCATTTCCTAAGTACAGATCTGTCTCCGAGTCAGCTTCTTGGGGAATTTAGCCATAAATCATATAAAGCTGAGGTGTGTAAAATCCTAATACTTGACCTTCTGCCTCATAGACATACAATCATTGTAGAGGGAGATAAAGTGTGAGTCACACTTGAAAAGGGAAAGGTTACAGCAAGCCAGCTTCCTAAGGACATTTTCAAACCGTAGGTATGAACTGTGCTATCTGAATTATTTCCAGATGGCAGCCAATTAAGAAATACATGATTACTACTTTGGTGTGACGCCAAATTTCATCAACCTTAAAATAAAATGTAAAGAAAAAACTCCATAGAGATGTGGAAATAAGTTGAGGAATATGATTATTTTTGGAAGTGCAAAGATTGTGTAAAAGCAATCATTTCTCAGTTCTCTGATTAAATTACTTTTTTGAAATCATAATGAATACACTGCTTGAATTATCTGAGTACATAAAAATATTAAGTACATTAGGAGGTGTTATGTAATCAAACTGAGTATGGAGCAACCTGAATAATTGATGATTTCCTTAAAAATTCTGGCCAGTCAAACTTATCAGGAAGACATCACAATCTCATAAACAAGAATACTCTTGATAAACTGTGAGACCTGTTGGGGTCACAGTCAATAGCAAGTGAGCATGGGGAAACTGATTCTCAGGATGACTCACATTGAAACAATCCCTGACACTAAAGTGAGATGTTCACCTTGCTCTTATCCACCTGTCACACTGGATTGATGAAGAGCATCTCAGAGTACCTTGTCCATGTATTCACTCATTCCTTACCGTATGGATAGCAAGATTATATGTGGTAGAGGACAAGTAAACATAAGAGAGGGTTTGTCTGCAAAGAGCATTTATTTGCATAATGTGAAATATGATAATCATAATAACAGCCTCAGTAACTTATAATTCCCATTTACTAAATGCCAGTATTTTGTCGACATGGGGCTATGTGATTTATGTACATTATTCTTACTTGACATCAACCTTAAGAAGTAGATGCTATTTATCCCACTTAATACATAACTAGAAAAGTATGAGCAAGATATTTTAAATTATCTTTGAGACCTAGTGTTTCCATCTGTTATTGCTAGAATAAATGTTCCAGACAAAAATGTGTATAAAATTATATAAGTGAAATTGGATATATGCATGTTTAATTGGCAAAATTCTAATCATGTAATTAAGGGAAAGATAATTTGGGTGACTACTACATACTTCTAACGTAGGAAATCAACATTATATTTTGTTATCTCTTAATAACTAATGTGGTTGAATATATTAACAACCTACTTAGTTAAATTATATTATGCCAGCTAAATTTATAGTACCATTTTTATTTGCATTCCAGTATAGTATTGAGACCTGCAAAACACAGCTAGAAGCAATTTTTGTTTACTGTACTATAAATAATAATAAACCATAACTGTTTTCTTGAGAAATTTTATAAATGTTGCTATTAATCAGAGCAGGTTTTATTCATTTTAGATTTACTTAATGAAGCCCTGAGAGAGGACAATGACTTTGACCCGATGATAATTTCTGACATTTATAGTCTCAGAAATAATGACACTGAAGAGTTCATTTGAAATGATACCAATTTTTAAAGTATGCTGGTTAAAAAAAAACAACAAACAAAAAACAGTATGAGGGGCTGATGAGATAGCTCAGCAGAAAAGAACACCTGCTTAGACAAGCTTAGGCAAGCACAGCAACCGTGGTTTGATCCCTGTCTCCATATGCCCCTGCCAGCTCTGCTCCCAGGGCAGGCTGCACAGGTCCACAGAGTCTGAGCATAGTGGCCTACACCTGCAATCTCAGTGCTGGAGAGGCTGAAAAGAAGAAAATCACTGTGAGTCCAAGCTGCATAGTGAGACCTTGTAACAATCAAATGTATTAAGGACCATCCAAATAGCTCAGCAGATTAAAGTGCCTGCAAGGAAACATAGGAGCAGGGTTGGATCCTCAGCCTGCCATGCTGGCCCTCCCCCTGGGGCACACTGAGAGAGCAATTGTGATTGGGCTTGGTGGCTGTGATAAATAAAAAACAAATAAAAGAAAAAGAAAGAAAATAGGAACCGTGAAATACCTAAAGAACCTGAATATGATATTTGTAAAGGAAAAATGTCTTTTAAAAAAATCATGGGAGGGCTTTGCTAAATTTTCTGAAAATCAATTCTATGAACAGCGTTCATGTGCCTGTATTGGATTTCCCACCAGTGGGCAACTTGTTCCACCCAGCTGAGTTGTGTTAACTTAATTGCCAGACAATTAAGTAACAGGCGGATCACTATGAGTCTGATCTAGTAATGAGACCCTGAACACCCTGTACACCCTTCCCTAAAATAAAAAAAAGAAAAACCAAAAACCTAAAAAGCAAATATGTTAAAAAAAATGTCAGATATTTACAGTGTATCATAATTTTTTAAAGTTCCGGAAGTCCTTCTCACTTGCTAGCCAGGAACTCTGGGGAGATAAAAGGTTTAACAAATGTATGAAGCCCCTTTATAGTATTTCACCACATATTTGTTTTATTTTCCCACCAATATCATCAGTGAGTAATTTGGAATCAGCTAATTTTAGGAATGAAAAGGTGCTTACTTAACAATGGCCTTTATAACTTCATGTCTGCTTTATTTAATCCTTAAACATAGTAGATTAAAAACAAAAGCTAGAGTCAGGGATATAGCTCAGTGGTACAGCACCTGCCTGACAAATACAAAATCTTGAGTTTGATTCCAGGTACAATAGATAAATAAAAATAAAAACAAAAGTCCATTTTTCTCTTGATCTTGCTCTTCTTTTTTATATTAATTTTATTGAGAAAGAAATAGCAATGAGACAGTTTCAAAACAGGCTAGTAGGATAGTTGCAATAATTAACACATTGCCTATTGTTGTCTTCATAGTAGCTATTCATAGTACAAGATGAAGACATAATGTCTTGCTCTTCTTTGGTATTCATCTTTCCACTAATGATGGTAGAGGATCTAATTTTCCAAAAGTGACCTATTAGAATCTTTTTATTTCTGTCTTCCTGTTCTCTACATTCCTTCTGTCACCTTTCGGGTAGTGGCCTGCATTCTCATCCTCAGTTCCAGTTTCAGAGCAGCCTAGTGAGCACCTGTAGTGCTCCTTGGCATGCCTGTTATGAGCTCTGTACTACTGCATCCTGTGCTTGCCTCGGTCCTTACTGCTGTGACTCAACGCCTACAGTATGACCGCTGTACTCCTGTCAGATTCAGAGGTTGATTCCTGCTTCTCCCGCAGAGTAATTCTGTAAATGCGAGGAAATGGTGGAATATTTCTAAGCCACAATTTCTTTCTCTATAATCTTGGAGTAACGGTAGTCCTAATCTCCTTGTGTCTGGCAATTAAGTAAACACAGAAAAAGCAGAGATAATATCTGCCCTATAAAAATATTCCTCCCATTCTCCTTCCAACGAATGTTACTCTTTGGCACGCCAAGCCTTCTGTTTTAGATTAATTTAATGATGCTCATGTCTTCGCATTCCTAGTGGGCTTGCATATGTACATCAAATTTGTCTTTCTGTCACATGGCAAGAGTTTTATCTATGTTTATATAACGTATTAATGACATCCTGCACTGCAGACAATTACAACTTACAAGATCTTATCTAAAAAATGAAAATATATATTTGCATGTTCACTGCTGCTCATTAAGAATAAATGGAGAACCCACTTTACAAAAAATAAATTAAAATTTGATCTGTTAAAGGATTTCCCTACCTTGAAATGAAGGATACCAGTTAATAGGAATTCAGAATTTTTTTTCAAGTATTTTTCTGAAGTTTAGTTCATACATATGATCAGTTAGGGATACAGTTACATCCAGTACTGTTTCCTGTATCCCAGTAGAAGAAAATTCTGATAAGAGTCTTATTCCCATGTGTGTAGGCACAAGGTACAAGTTTTTTTTCCATAATTTTATTAAGAAACAAATAGCAATGAGACAGTTTCAAATCAAATTGGTAGGACAGTTTCAATAATTAACGTATTTCATACTGTCTTTCCAGTGGTTATTTGTTGTACAAGATGCAGACATGATATCCTATTTACAAACATTATTAGAACAAATCCCTTTATTCATTGAATTAAGAGAATACAGCTATGTACATATCCTAACCATTTTGAACACACAGATACAAAATGGTCATTCATCTGTATCCCCTTTTTTGTTTAGTTCCGTCATTTAAATATTACAGGTGTGTGAACACAGCAAAATTTTCCAAAATAGTCCAGTAGTCCATAATAATACTGGGTCTTCCGCTTGACTGGCAAAGTCAGAAGTGGTTGACCTGAGTCCCTTACAGCTCAACATAACAGCATGGCTTTACTTCTTCTAGTTCGTTTTTATACTTTTCTGCCGGATAGTTAAGACCAAGATAAAGCAAGACCAATGTAACAAAAATTGTAGTTTTTGTATCTGATAAGGTTATTTGATTGACCTTTTCAACAAGTTTGAAAAAAACTAATTTGGATTGTTTTCAACAGAGAGCCTCACAGAAAGCAGTACACACACACACACACACACACACACACACACACACACACATCCACCACTCCCAGACTATACTATACAGAGACGATAATTGAGATATGAAAGGGAAAACATAAAAAACATGAGTACTGTAGCTTTTTGGTGGTTATGATTTCATCTCGGGGAAGCTGCTGTATAAATGCACTGTTAGATCAAATAACAATCACGTCGGGTTGTTCACTGGATTATATATTTCCAGGTACTGGTTGTTGCCACTGAGCATTGACTACTTAACGATGTTGAAGATCAGTTACACCTTGTCTAGAGACATCCTAGACTTCAGTGATCTGGTGCTTTCTATGACTTAATCTAAAATCAAAATTGTCAGTGTTTGATTATGAACCTAGTAAAGAAAAATCATTTATTATCAGCTTCAACTGAATTTTGTATATTGCACATGTAAACTACAGTGAAAAACTAGATTATAAGAATGTTTATGTCAAGGAGTAAACAGCACAGCAATGTATATAACAGAAATAAATCCATTTTTTCCCTCCAATGTTTTTTCATCCCTGGACTACTCCTCCATTTTTCCCTTTTGAACAATTTATTTCAAAGTTTTCATTCGTAGATATATGTTTAAATTTAGACTCACAATATATATTGTTTGACAAATTAGATACTGTATCCTTTTGAAGATAAAAAATATTTTATCAAACATAAATATTACAGCAATCTGCACCAGGAGGAAATGGGGAAGTAAGACCACTCAAATTCCTTTATAGTTGAAATGAAAAACTTACCTGATATCAAGAAATCAAATTATTTTTTATTGACTAGGACAGAACTGTTGAGCAATTATTTATGTTTATTCAGCTTCTTCTACTGTTCACACTGTCCAGGTATATTCCCACAAGAGAAATTTTTGTAATGACAGTGAAAATGGAAAGCATTAATGGGAAACATATTTTTACTTCCTTCCCAAAAAAAGACTGCCTTTTGATTTTTTATGTTATTTGTGCAGAAAAGAGATGCGATTAGTTGTTGTCTTGACTAACAGCATGTTTTTGGTTTAATATTATTAACCAAAATATTTCTATATAAATACTCTATTTATATCTATACATGAACATGTATTACATTTGATTTTATAAATCCAAAGTACTTTTAAGATTATATAATATTTAACCTTCCTATTTCTCACTGTCTATCCTCCAGTTTGCTTCTTATTTACCATTTGGGGCTTCTCATACAAGAGATGCAACATGATATTAAGATTTGTTTGTCTGATTTATTTCAGTAGGGGAACAAGAAGGGGGAGAGGAAGAAGAAGAGAAAGGGGAAAGGATTAAAAAGGGGATTAATAAGGCAAGAAAAAAGAGAAGGGAAGGGAAAATGTAAACAAAGCTTTTGAAATGGGAAGAGGATTAGAGTCAAAAGGAAGAGATGAAGTTGGGGAGAAAAGGAAACGCAAGCCATACTGCATGCATGTACAACCCTTTCCTTCCTTCATCCCTTCCTCCCGCTGTTGTGGTGTGTCCACATTCCACGTAATTTTGGTTCACAAGGACGCTGTTCACAAGTCAAGACAGTGCTTTCTGAATTGCACCAAGCCAAAGTGTCACTAATATTAAAAACTTGGAACTTCCCCCTTCGTCCAGAACTGGGCTTACATTTTATCCTACAGCTTCCTTATGTGCAAACCCCCCCCCCAACAACTGATGACTTTAGTGAGAACACATAAGACCTGAATATGATGGAATAACTCAGTAATTGAGAAGGCTCTGATGTCAAAAACAACAAAATTCAATAAAATATGATTGAGTTAATATGTACTCAATTCTTTTTTTTTATAATTTTTTTATTTATTTGAGAGAGAGAGAGAGAGAGAGAGAGAGAGTGTGTGTGTGTGTTTGGTATCAAATAATATCCTGGGTTTAAGAGAGAGAGTGGGGTGTGTGTGTGTGGCCAGCTCAGCCCACCAGGGGGCGGGGCTGGCTGGCATGTGGTGCTGGGGGATTGAACCGCGGTCCCCGGTGCTTTGCTAAGCTTGTTCTAAGTAGGTGCTTTAGACCACTGAGCCATCTCTCCAGCCCCTGTACTCAATTCTAAATTGCCTGTGTTCAACACAAGCTGTTATCCATTGATCTTACTGCGAACAGTTCTACCCAGGGAGATATGACGGCAAGGATGAGAGCGATAGACAAGAAGACAAAGGTTGGGCTAGGTGGTCACTGGTGTGCCTGATGGGCAAGACTAACTCATCACGCAACAAATCGATTCTGTATTTATACTTTTCCAAAGTTTGTAACATATGACACAAGGCTGCTTAGCAACTAACAGCTGACCTTAACCTGACAGGATGTTTATCCCAGGACTGAAGTAGCTTGTTTGCTTTAGGCACTGGGACCCAGTCCCAACATACACATTTGATCAATTTCCTAGCTTACTGCTCTCCCAACAGTTCTCCAATGAATGTTTATACATTCTTAGGATATGAGCAACAAGTGGGCATAAATTTAAAAAAGAGCTTGTTTCATTGCAATTATCATCATTTAAAAATATGCAAACATTAATAATTTCAAATGTACATTATGAACTTATAAGCTGATTTTCTTTATTCTCAATTTGGACAGTACTGGACTGTATAAATCATCTACTCTATAAATTATAATGTCAATTGAAAAAATTTACATGGCTAATGAAAATAGTAAAAATTTAATCTTTGCTAAATATTTGATTACTGTAAATCACTGCTCTATTTAATGCCATTTAATCTCAGCCATGTGAATTTAGCTCTAATGCAGTCTAATGATTTATAGATGGAAGGCAAAACTTTCCTATGGAATATATAATTTGTTTCCACATATTAACCTTGGCTGGAA
>NW_004524733.1:2099527-2110527 GCF_000260255.1 Octodon degus
TATAACTAACTTCTAAGAGCAACTGTGGCAAGAAGAGAGACCACACATTGGCCATTCCTAGGCTTTTTCTATATTTTAATTGTACTCTGTATTCTTCGTTAGTGTACAAAAAGAGAAAGTAATTTAATATGTGACTAAAACACCCGTTCAAAGTATCCTAAAACTGCTATAAATATAGTTAGGGGCCAGATCAAAACAAGTCATTTCCCCTCCAGGATCACCATGCGTGTCACTTCCCACTTGGAATCTGCCCCACAGCTCAGCTAAGTGAGAACCTAAGCTTTGGCACTTCTTTCAGGTGAATGTTCTGGCTGATTTTATAATGCAATGAATTTTAAAGTTGATTTCTCAGAGCAGGAAGCAAGTAAAACTATTAGTATAGATTTAAAACACAACATTAAAAAGTACTGCCATTTTGATACGAACATATTTTTTTTTCCATTTTGACAGGGCCCAGTGATATAAAGATAAGTGGATTATGCTTCAGAGGGCCAAAACACCATACACAGGCTGTATCAACAAGAGTGTGAATGCCTGGCAAATAAACCTCCAGAACAAATTCATGCACACATTTTCAAAGAAAGTGTGGATAAGGTGCTATACGAGGAGTGACAAAGAAACAATATCGTTCACACACAAAATTTCAAAACAGAAAAGGTGGAAAAAGTTTCAAGGAAGAATTCTCATTTATGTAAGGAGAAGTTGGGAATTTACCAGGCCCTCTAGATTAAAGAATATGGACATTTAAACCAAAAGGAGTGACAAGTAAAATGTCATGCACTTATGAAAAGTCAGGGCAGGGGAGATGGGGAGATAGCTCAGTTGTCTAAGCACCTGCCTGGCAAAAACAAGGTCCTACGTTATATCCCCAGTACAAAAAGAAAAAAAAAAATTCTAGAAAAAGAAAAGTCATAGAATGGATAGGAGACAAGAAAATATATTAATTTGTATAACAAAACTGAAATAAATATAAAGATAGCTGTTACTCAGAAGTTTAAATCACCCATCCACTCTTGAATATGTCAGGGAAAACAAGTTTTTCTCAAATGAGCTCTTATGGTCTTTTGCAAGTTCTAGCAGATGGAAATTTTACCTCACATATATCAACACTTTTTTTCAAGACTTTTCTAGGAGTGAAATTTTCCTTGGCTCTTGAAAATGACAGACATGAAATGAATTTTTTGAGTCTGCAAGAAAAAAAAATTACCATAGTGTCAGAAATGAAAAAAAAAAACTGAGAAGAAATTTTGTTTTGTTTTTATCAAGTATGAGATCACTTGAATGAGAAAGTTTTGCTGAAAGCCAAATAGGTAATGTCGATTGAAAGGTAATTAAATCGAAGTGATTGCTTTCAAGAAATTTTATCAGAGACCCGTTCATTTCACAGGGGAAGAAGCACCATCAATATAAAAGTATTAAAAGAAAAGCAAAATTACACAGTTCCTCCAAAGCTCCCACGTTTCTGTCCCCTTTTCACTCGGCTAGCACAGCACAGCGGCCGGGATCAGACCCAGGTGCTCTAGCACTGAGGCACCGCAACTCTCTTGATTAAGCCGGAGGCTCACTAATTTGCTCAGGCCGGCCTCAAACTTGCAGTCCTCTTGGCCCAGCCTCCAGAAGAGCTGGGTTACATGCCGCAGTTTCCAGCTGAAGATGAATATTTAAACAGCTGCTCCCTGCTGAGGACGTTCAAAAGTCTATTTTAGGTCTCATCCAAACTATGTGTCACAAAAATGGTAAAAAGACAAATGGCTAATAGCAAAGTGAAGAGGATGTCACACAGTTTGTGTCCCTCTCCTGTCTATTAACGGAGATGAGAGAGCTTAATCAAGGCCATAAAGGAACCCACAGTCGCTGTACATATGGAGCGGGAGCAACAGACAATGGAAGCAAACCATAAAACCAACGCAATGGTCAACACTCTTTGCTTTCCATTACAAACTGTCCTCATTAGACTCCAAAGAGCAGGAGACACAAAGTGTACTTGTAGTTTTGAAAGGCAAGCACACAAAAATTTAAATCTAAAAGGAAAGAAAGTGCAATTTTCATGGACTTCACTTACAAGGTAAAGTTCTGTTCCTTCTTCATGCTCCCAAGAGAAATTTTTAAATATTACACACACACACACACACACACACACACACACATATCTTTGAATGAATCCAGTGAATGGTTAAGAAAGCAGATTTAGTCTGGGTATTATCACATTTCTAAGAAAGGGATTTAATAAGCTATAAAACTAAGAAAATTTCACGTCAACATTTTAAGTCCAAAGTATGAAAATAATCATTAAACATTAAAACAATTTTTAAATTTTTCTCCAGAATCATAAAGGAAAAGATGAAATACTAGAAATTTAGTGTCAATGATTAAAAATTATAACTATTATAAGTGATAAAAATACAAATTTAAAATGGTAATTTTTCATACATTGGGTTTAGCAATAAAAGCATGATTAATTTCTGGTACTTTTTAAAAAACAATGTATCAATTTTTTATTTCAAAATATCTGCAATAACATTGCTATACAGAATCATATATATCCATATTCTTATATTTATATATTTCATATATTCATATACTTAGTGCCTAGATATCTTCTTTATTTTTACAAGCACATCTATCATTCAATTAATATACAGCACACCCTCAGCATTCAAGAGCTAATTAACATGATTTAATACAGTAAAAAAATAATTCTATTGTGAAATTATACAAAATAATTAAAATCACTTTAAAATTTTATTATTTCAAAATAATTGAACTTCCCTAAATATAATGAATAACTTTGAAACTTAGCTGTATTTATATAAGTATCCATATCTTTCTAATATACACTCATCATTTAATGTATTTGTTTATTTATTCATTTATTATTTGTGGAACTGGGGATTGAACTCAGGCCCTTGCGCTTGCCAGGCAAGCACTTATTCCACTGAGCCATCTCCCCAGCCCCACTTAATGTATTTGTTATGTATCAACTATTGCATCAATGTTATTTTTCTGCACCTATATGATACACTAAAGCTTTCCTAAGAGACCAAGTCAAGATTATTGAGTTACTGATTGTGTGATACTTCTAAATATGTAGGTAATAGAAACTGTGTTTAGTTTTTTATAAAAAGAGTCAAAATTCATTTAGGGCTTATCTTTTATTATCCAACTCTGATATGATTTCCTCTTTTTATGTTTAAATGGTAAGGGTCCATTATCGTTTTTATAGATTGAAATATGCTTTTGAAAGATTAAAAAGTCTTCCAGTGGGATGCAATATAAATTTCAAACTAAAAATTTTATATAACCAAATTATTTTTTTCATATTTTATACTGGTTTATGCTCTGAAAATTGAAAAAAGTAAATTGACATTTGTCCATAACTGGACAAATTATCTTTTATTTGTATCCCAAAGTAACATTTGTATCTTTGCATTAATATGATAACTGGAGTAAAATTTGTCAGTGATGTCTCTAAACTTTACCCCACTTTCTTTCTTTCATTTTGTTTTTTTTAATGCATTTGGTTGTTGCAGGATCTTACTACACAGCTTGGATATGTGGTGACCGATCCTCCTGCTTTCAGCCTCCCCAGCACTGGGATTACAGGCATATGCCACTACACCCAGACTCTGGGGGTGGGACTGGCACAACATGTGGCCCTGGGGACACTACCTAGGTTCCTGTGCTCGTCCGTGCCTGCCTAAGCAGGCCCTTTAGTCCACTGAGCTATCTCACTGGCCCCAGAGGGATGTATTTTTCTCACACATAAGGCAACTGTCCGCTGTAAGAACACTTAGCTTTATCACTAATTATAAGGTACTGCCTTGTAAAGTAAGGACTGGCAACCACAGTGGATATGAGACGAGAGAAAGCATAAGCTACGGAGATGGTTACTCAAAAGTGGAATTCCCAATCGAGGAACTTTGATTGGAAATGCTACATTTTTTGGTCAGTTTTTCTGTTTATCTGGATGGTATAGTCATTGGTCTATGTAGAGTGGGGAAGTGTGTACTTTTTTAGAGAAGGGAAGGCAGTAACATATGCAATTCATTAATTTACTTATTTAAAAACCCTTTGATTAAATAATAAAAAAATATTTTGTGGGCTGGAGAGATGGCTCAGTGGTCTAAGGCACCTACTTAGAACAAGCTTGGCAAAGCATCAGGGACCGCGGTTCAATCCCCCAGCACCACATGCCAGCCAGCCCCGCCCCGTGGTGGGCTGAGCTGGCCACACACACACTACTGTCTCTCTCTCTCTCTCTCTCTCTCTCTCTCTCTCTCTCTCTCTCTCTCTCAAATAAATAAAAAATAAAAAAAAATATTTTGTAATTTATTTCTCTAAACAAAGTTAATTTCACAATGGCATTTAGATGCACTTGAATACTAGATAAGATTGTTTTATTGGTTTCAGCTCCAAATTAAGCATTTTTAACCTTACTTGCAAGTGGATTATCTATTCAACTGGAGTAGATTATATGCTGAGAAAATGCATAAGAAATCATTGTATAGAGACATTTTAAAATCAAATTTAATTTAACTTAGTATTTCACTTCTTATATGTGACATACTAATTCCTTAATTGGCCATTTCAGCCATAATTTATCAGATATGAATATAATGTTATCAAAATTTATATTTTCAAGAAATGAAATATTTTTCAACTTGCAAAATTGACAGTGTCAATTGTAAATACATTTCAATTCCCAGAGTTGTATTCATCCATCAGTGATAATTCACACTACTGTAACTTCATTGATCATGTTCGGTAGACGCTCCCTTGTGAGTCATTCTGCCCTTTGAAAGCCATTATTAGATACATTAAAATACATTCCAACAAATGAGTCTGGCTTGTCTGCTGGAGAAACACCCAATTAATAATGAAATATAAAATGACTTGCACAATTTTTCCTATTGTAACACCTAATTCATCATATTATTTGAGAAAAAAATGTTTGTAGTCACAGTTAAGTTATCAGAAAAACCACATCACTACAATATTGATTTCAAAAGATCTGCTTAGATTGTTCATGTGCTTTTTTCTAGCTGATATGATAACTTTATATATATATTTATATTTATGTTTATATTTATATTTATATATAATGAGTTAAGATGTTTTAAATTTAAATATTTTCTATATTAATGATGTAGGTGGTTATTTAGAAAATTGTAATGAATTAATTAGTGTTACATGTAGTATTTCTAAATCATGTCATGTCTTCTATTGCTAAGGCCTATTTATTTTTTCCTTCATAAAGTTGTGTTTAACATGCCATGTATCCTGAGTTTATTACAGCATCACTTTTTCTTGTGGTGTCATATTTTCAAAATTAAATATTACTAATACTGAATCCATCTTTGACTGTATATATTATTGGAATCTAAAAACAACTGTAGGGCCAGGGAGATGGCTCAGTGGAATGAGTGCTTCCCTTGCAAGCGCAAGGGCCTGAGTTCAATCCCCAGTTCCACTAAAAACAACTGTCTCGCTGTATTGTAGTATAATCTAGATAATGATTTGAAGTGAGATGTTGGCCTTTTCCATGCTTTTTATATTGTGTTATATTCTACCAGCTCCTGCCTATTTTCTCAATAGCATTTAGGTTTTCAATGAGTAGATGCTGCAGAATGAGCAAAAGGCATTCAAATTCCAAAGCTTAGGCTTTGAGGGGCTGGGGAGATGGTTCAGTGGAATAAGCGCTTCCCTGGCAAGCGCAAGGGCCTGAGTTCAAACCCCAGTTCCGCAAAAAAAAAAAAAAGCTTAGGCTTTGTACCGATCAAGTGAACTTTGATGTCAGACTAGATAAAGACTAAACCCCCAACTTAATAAGCACCCCATAATCAGCGGGCAGTGGCAGAGGTCAAGGGAAGCATGCAGGCACTGGAAAAAGGAAGAGAAAGTAAATCCTATTGTATGAAAACAAATCTGGCAGCTCCTGGACCTGCTTCTATATGGCCTGATGCAGGCACAGAACACAGTCATTATGCACAATTGTGAGTCCTCTCTTAGACATTCACCCTACTTGAAAGATTTAGGAATAGAACAGCTCCAGAGCAGGCAGGAGACCTAAGCAGTATGCAGATAAGATAAAGACCACATAGTGACTTTCATGAACTGATCATTAGAGAAGCAATGGAAACAGCAACCTTTACATGGAAATTTCTCATGAAACTGGACTAATTGTTTTAGAAAAACTCCTCAGGTGGAACAAATTATTCAATGTGTCAAATTGTTGAGAAGATCAAGGAGAATAACATCATAGCTGCTTCAGGGTTCTGTCTGGATCTCCTTATTGCAGGAAATGCTTCTGTCTCCCTACATTCAAAGCAAGGATAACCTTTCATGCTTCACTAGTCATAGCCTCCCAGGTGCAGGGTCCTGCCCTTTCTATGATTATAAGGGCAGTCTCTGGCTAATAATGTGGCAAAGGAAGAATATAGGACCCAGCCCCAATCTTGATTTGGGAAAACATGGAGAATCCATCCCAGTGTCAGAATTCCTCGGATAATTATTTGCAGTGGTATCAGTGACATAGCACTAGCTCCTCCCCCTTCTGCCCCTCTGGCTTTTATGCTTCCGTGGCTGTGTATACCCTGAAAGACTCTATAAGGACGATTCTCTTTTTACCTTCACCTTACTATATTGACATTGTTTTTTCAAGAAACCCAAGCTAAAATACAAGGATAAAGGGTAAAATAAACTTAGTCCTGAGAGTCTTCTGTCAGGCATAAATAGTACAGGTGTGAGTATGATAAAAGTGGGTGGGGCAAAAGGACTACGACAAAAGATTCCATATATATATATATATATATATATATATATATATATATATATATATATATCCATATACTAGGTACATGTGTATACCCGGTTTGACATCTTGTCTCTCAAATTATTAGAACCATGGCCTTTGGAATTCACATGTATTCCTGGCAGAACAGATATAGAAAGAATCCCTAATTTTTCTGGTATTGAGGTTCTGATATTCAGAATTCTATGAGATTCCATCAGAATTTTTTGAACATTCCATCAGTTCACCAAAATGTGTATCAGTTACATAAAATGGGTATAATATTACTCATTTTAGAACAAAAACAGTAGTTCTTATCTTTATAGACTTGTCTAAGTTCCTCTTGATTAAAAATGTGTCAGAGAACGATTTCCAAGCAGAGCTAACTCCAAAGTTCTAAGTTTTGTCATATTTCTATATAGTATCAGTATAAATAATTATCTTCATTTTCCAAAACTGTTTGGCAATTATGTTTAGATTTCTATGTAAGGTATCCCAGAGGTTTAAAAATGTAGCCAACATTTTCTTATTTCACAGAAATAAAATTATGTCTAATTGATATTTTCTGGCATCTATGCTTAGAGCAGTGGTGGTTGGAGTTAAATATTTCAAATTATCTCTTTATATGTTTCTTTTATATTTATTTAATGGATCAGGAAAAAGTTACTTTTATCTTACTTTTTTCATTTATAAATAAAAGTGCATATCTGCTTCTATTTTATATAATTTTTTGATATCTTAAATGACATCCACAAAATGTATGACAAAGTGTTTCCTGTGTCTGATATAACCATACAAATTTTCTTGTTTGGAGGATGGGAGACTTGACTAGAAAACTAATTTTTTTTTTCGGTACTGTGGATTGAACTCAGAACCTTGTGCTTGCCAGAAAAGTGCTGATTCTACTAAGCTGTCTTCCCATCCCATAAATGCACGTTAATTAATCTTTTTCTTTTTTAAAACCAGGGATTGAACTTGAGACCTTGTACTTAGCAGGCAGGCGCATATGACACTGAACTATATCCCTGGCCCTAAAAATTTTAGTATAAATTATTCACAAATATTGTTAAGGAATAAAGAATATATATATATATATATATATATATATATATATCTCCTTCTAAACATCATGAAATGATACATATTGTTAATTCTCAAGAAGCAAATTTTTATACATTCAATTATTCACATAAAAGTTACAAGGCACATATTAAAGTAAGCTCATTGAATGAAAAAAATGTGAGAATATGATTGTATAATAGTTTTAGTCATTAGCATGCATCTTGAAAAGAAAAATAAATGCATAAATGTAACAAAAATTTAAGATTAATATCCCATAACTTTGGAGTATGTAGTCCTCCAATAAGTAAAGCAGTATCAGAAAAATAAAGATCTGATTTAAAGCTTCTTACTTTAACCATTTTACCTTCACAAAACTATCCTTAGGGGAGAATATGTGAAGCTATAATTCTATTAATATTTCATATTAAAGTCAAAACTATAATGAAAGGCAAAAGAGATAATGGATTCTCACAATTACCTTTGAGCAGAAAAGTTATTTCAAAATTTCTTAAAAAGAAAACCAAGAAAGTATTGTTATGTCTAATCAAAGGGGAAAGAAATCTTTAAAATCTTATGACCAATGTTAACTGCAAGAATTGTTTTATCTTTATCTTTTTTTTTCTCGGCAGAGATGGAGAAACTTCATCAGTAACTATTAAAATTAATAGATGTTTTTACTTATTAAAAATATTGGGTGACTGCCATGTTTCTCTTATGTCAGTATCTGATATGAATCTCTAATGTTTAACACATTCTTTTCATAATAGTATCAAAAACATTCATAAATTTATTTTTATTGTCAATGTTTATTGAGATAACCTTTTGAATGACAGCCTTTTTTTCTTAAACATAGAGGAAGCAAAGGAGACATGTAAAATTACATTGCAATGAGCTGCCTATTCATACTACATTAATAATTAGAGTCTATCTGTACATGTGTACATATATAGATTTATAGTTTTACCACTCTGTGCAGTGTAGAGTATTAAATATTATACCAAACACTAAGTTTATGGTATGTTTATCATCATCAAAGAAGAACAAATTATTGTATCTATGCTCTGACGAAGATAATGGCAGATTAGCAATATTTAAGAAATTCATATGTTGTGATCCATTCATGCTCTGTTCATTAATTTTTGTCAAACATGGTGTTCCAGAGAGTACTTGTGATTATTCTGATTTATGTTTTGGAATTTATAATATATTTCTTTGTTTATTAGGATACTCCATAACATTTTGCTAAACTTAATTTCTTTTTTCTTAATTGTAGTACTTGGAATCAAACCCAGAGGCTTGCACTTGTTGGGTAGGCACTTTACCGCTGAGCTACATCCCCAGTTAATTTCTAGCTGGTAAAATTTATGAGGTATTTTGAAAGTTTCAAGGAAAAAGAAAATTGATATGTTGGAAAGGTTTTAGTGACATTAAATTCAAAATTATGTTAAATTTTATTTAAAGACTCAATTAGTGGTCATGCAAGAAAATACACAATAGTGCAGCCACAATCAAATATGTATGAAACCCTCATAAAAGCATAAAAGATAGAGACATATGAAGTGATTTGATGAAGCTTACTTTCACTACAGATGAGATAAATATTGTTGTCTGCCTTTTGGTAGATTTTATTCAAAGAAAATGAAATAGAAAAAATGAAGATGGTGATGAGAACTTGATATGAACACACCACAATTTGTTCTCTCTGGGAGGTCAAGATTAGAAGTAATTGCATTAAGCTTGATGTGAATGCCTTTTTAAAGAATAAAAACATCGTGCCACTTGTAAACAGGAGCATGGCTATAATGGAACTACACATACACAACATTTGGAATGGAATCCTGTAAGTATTAGAACAGATTGAAACCATCTATTTCTACTAGGCCTGGTGGTGCATATCTGTAGTCCCAGCACTTGGGGCCCCTAGGGCACACTGAGACAGCAATTGAGACTGGGCGTGGTGGCACATGCCTGTAATCCCAGCTCTTGGGAGGCTGTAGACAGGCAGATCACTACGAGTCCGATCGAGTAGTGAGACCCTGAACACCCTGTAGACCCTTCCCCCGCAAAAAAAAAGTTTACATACCAAACAGATAAATTCATCTGTCCACTAATTTTCCCATTCTTTTTTGAGCTTAATAATTCTAAATAATTGACACTTCCAAAAGAAAGCTTTTTTAACTTGTTGCAAATCTTCTGTAGATAGTCAATGCCATAATTCTATGGCTTCATGCTTTCAAATACATCTTGCATCCTCCTATTTGCATTGTTTCCATTGCTAGCATGATGCAAATTATCTTATTTGCTTACATACACTGAATAATTACATAAAATTGAATTCTTCATCTTAAAATATTCATTATTTCAACCTCAACATCACACAAATTAATAGTTTTAAAACTTTGAAGATACTGATTTAGTATATTGTTCTTTTTCTATATACAACAATATATTCTATACTGGGGGAATTAAGATTAAAAAGAAATATATCAAAACAGAAAAAAAGTAAAGATAAATCTGCATACGCATGTGTGTGCCTGCCATTGTGTACGTGTCAAGTCTCTGTGTATATCCATAGAAGTCAATGGAGAAAATTCGGGAACATTTGACTTGAGCAGAACTATTTAACATAGAATGAATTGAAACATTTAGTAGAAATCACAAGAACCCCACTAAAGGTTTGAGATGGGATAAACCCTGCCCAGCACCTCTCTGCTACTGTGGG
The DNA here is from genome assembly GCF_000260255.1 of Octodon degus. Taxonomy (NCBI): domain Eukaryota; kingdom Metazoa; phylum Chordata; class Mammalia; order Rodentia; family Octodontidae; genus Octodon; species Octodon degus. Next base: position 2,110,102 of record NW_004524733.1, read on the forward strand.
AACTTCAGTCTATGTTCAGTGGAAAAAAAAAAAAAAATTCATCAATAAATACCACTGAAAAAGTGCCTTTCCAAATGACAAAGACTAAAAATCATCCCATGAGTATCATCATGCACTAAGCTTAAATCAAAATGGTTCAAAGATCTAATTATTAAAACAGGAAAACTAAATATATTCAAAGAGCACATAGGTAGACATATTGAAGACACTGGCATTCAGAAAGTTCATAAGGGCCACCCAAGTGGCTCAGTAGATTGAAGTGCCTGCTTAGGCAGATGCAGGGCCCAGGGGTATGATCCCCAGGCCTGCCATGCTGGCCCTGACCCCAGGGCATGCTGAGATGGGAATTGAGACTGGGCGTGGTGGCTTTCACCTGTAATCCTAGTTCTTGGGAGGTTGAGCACAGGCAGATCACTACAAGTCCAA
>NW_004524733.1:2112577-2113380 GCF_000260255.1 Octodon degus
GAGAGAGAGAGAGAGAGAGAGAGAGAGAGAGAGAGAGAGAGAGAGTTCATGAACTAAAACCAAACTACAAAGGAAATACTTCAAAGAATAAAAAACTTGGATCTCACTTTATTGAAAGGTTTTGCACATCCAAAAAAAAAAAAAAATGTCACCAATAGAGTGAAAAATTGGGAAAACTAATTAGCCAAGTACCCTTGAAACAAATGCCTTCAATCCAGATCATATATAGATTTTTTTTTAAATTCAGGGCCTACAAAATGCAAAGACTCATTTCAAAATCAGGCATGTAAGTGAAATACAAATTTCTCAGATGAAGAAATACAAATGGAAAACAAATATATGAAAAAACGTTCAGCATTCTTGTTCATCTGACAAGTGCAAATTAAAACAACACTGAGAATCCATCTCTAGAAAGAATGGCTACTATTAAACATCAATCAATGACAAATGCTGGAAGGGCTGTGGGGAAAAAGAACCCATCTCCAATTTTGGCAGGCTGGTACAACTACTGTGGAAATCAATGCGGAGATGCCTCAGAAAACTCCCACTAGAGGTCCCATTTGATCCAGCTATCCCCCTACTGGGTATTTTTCCAGAAGAAATGAAAACATCAAACCACAGCAGTACATATGCAGCTAAGATTGTACAGGCACAATTTGTGATAGATAAATCTTGGGAACAATACAGATGCCCATCAACTTAGTTATGAATAAAGAAGTTGTGGTATTTTTATGCAAGGTAATTTTACTCAGCTCTAAAGAAAAATAAACTTATCTTTTATAGGTAAATTGATGCAACTAGAG
>NW_004524733.1:2114075-2115554 GCF_000260255.1 Octodon degus
TTTTTCTTTAAAATGAAATTTTAAAGAAGAAATATTTAGAGGAACACAGGAATAGGAATAGAAAATAAATATATACTCAAATAAAGGAAAGTTCCACAAATGCTCACTTTTACACAGTCCTATTTCTTCCATCACTCATAGTAAAGCGACTAGAAAGCACAACTCAATTTTTCTAAGAAGTAGCAGTTGAGTAAGAAACATAGACCACAAGGGAATTTGGCCTCAATCACAAATCCCTTTAAAGCCTGTGGTGGAACCTACCTATTGCAATAAGAACTCCCATGTTAGGCTAGGGAGAGAGCTCAATGGAGTAAGTGCTTGCCTGGCAAGCATAAGGTCCTGAGTTCAATTCCTGGTAACACCCAACCCCCACCCCCCAAAAAAAAACAAGAATTCCTGTGTCATGCATCACTTTTTGTCTCAAGTGATTAAAATTATGTTATAGAATGAATTTCTATGCAGACAAGAAAATAATACAGTGAAATCAACTTTCTGTTAGATTCCACAGATTTTGTCTTGCCTTCTTTGGATTATCTTTAGTGCTCCTACCTACAGAGAATATTCTAAGTGTTCTCACTGACAGAAACACTTTTCATTATGCTTACATTTTTATCCTTTTAAATGTTCAGATCATTATGCCTTGATATAAGCCTTTAACCAGTTAAAATAAATCTTTCTTCTCTTTTACAATTTACTCTTACAAGTATTTATATTTTTATCTCATTCACCCATTTGTCATGATATCTCTTCACTATACATCTTAAGTGTCCTTAATGTTCTTCATTCAATCACAGGCTCTTACCTTTTATCTTTTCACCATCTACAAGCAGACTAATTTTTCAATGTGTCTTTTATGTCAAAGAAGAGATGGGAGAGAAAAAAAGAGAGGATCAATTGAAAGGTACACATTTTCTTATTAAATCCATAACTATATGAACATAGCATTGTGTTAGAACTACCTAATTTTCTTTGAGTACATGAAGATACTTTATGCTAAGTTGAGCTTTAATTTTCATAAACAAAAAATAAATGAAAGTCCAAGTATGTTGTAAATACATGCTATTAATATAGTAGTGAATTCTTAATTTTTAAAATTCTTTTATACTTTTATTTGTTTGGTACAGGGTCTTGCTCCATAGCTTAGACTCCTCATGATCCCCCTGTCTCAGCACCCCCCCGCCCGGTGCTGGGATTATGAGTGAGCCAAAATGCCTGGTTTCGTTGGCCGGCACAACATGCCCAGAGTTCTGAGTCTAGCGTGGTGAGTGGAACTGGGGCTTGAACTTGGGTCCTTGCACTTGTCAGGCAGATGCTTAGATAGCCAAATTATCTCCCAAGCCCAAGGATTCTGAATAATTACTAATACTTTAGAAAGTATATGTTACAAAACTGTAAAAAGAAAACATGAATGTGCTCTGATTAACAATTACTGACTCCATCATGAAGTGATTCTAATTTTCAATGTTTGTGCATGTGTGT
>NW_004524733.1:2116210-2121256 GCF_000260255.1 Octodon degus
AAAAATCAACAAGAAAACTTATTTTCCATCACCATTGGAAGGTTCTTTATTGTGTGTGTCCAATTGACCATGTACTTCCATGTTATCCACACCTTTGACTATATTTTTCTCTGAATTTGTAAATCTCTTTTCTGCATTTCTCCTTCTTGAAACCTTCATGATCCAACTAAACTACATTCATGAAAGCTTAGTAGGTCTTACAATGATTATGTTGCAGTTTTATTCTGAACACATGGACCACAACGTTCATTTGACAGATAGTTATCATTTATTTCTCTTTGCATTCTCTGAAAAGTAAAACATCTGGCTACTTACAAGAGGCTCAGTGATGAGAAAGTGTATTTATATCCTTTTACAGTGCTTACATTTCTGTAATGAGGACTGCAATTAATCAACCCATCACAATAAAAGGTAAGAATTAATAGTAACAGATGCGAAGGAAAAGGTGAGTTCATCGTGCTCTCTGTTCTTTCCAAGGTTCCTGTCCCACTAGAGTGATGCAAGTGGGTGTCTGCAATACTTCTGCAGACAATTCTTAAGCAAAAGGACCAGGTGCTGTCCCTCTTCATGTCTAGTGCAAAGTCTACAGTGCTTACTCAATAAATGCATGTTAAATTGAATGCAGGTGTTCTCACTGGGGACTATTTAAACAGCCACCTGCACCAGATATACATTGGGTGCTAGTTAAGATGCAGACCCCGGGAGACCTTTAGAATCACAGTCTGTGGAGATTGGGAATCTAAAATTTCGATTAAATTCTCAAGTGATTTTCATATACACTATTATTTGGGATTCACTGAAGCAGAAAATATGGAGCATGTATTTAAAGAATAATTTGCTACTTAAAACCACTTGATTTCATAGAGATGGTAGCAAAAATAGGAAAATAACAGATTTTACAGAGTATTTCTTTGTCTACATATTGGAGACATCTAATGAGCACATTATACTGTAGAGATTGTGTTTTGCCAAAGCCCTCAGTGAGATTTTCTGTCATGTGTATAAATTAAGAAGCAGATACTCTTGTCAGCCTATCCAGAATCCTATCTTTCTTAATAAGCAAATGCTTTTTCACTGGAGGAAAAGGTATATGAATAAAAATAATAATCTTTCCTGACCACTTTGCAGCTAAAAATCATCCACTTGATTTGGTTATAGCCAGAAAGTATAAGAAATGATCTGACTGGGAAGATGGCTCAGTAGCATAAGCGCTTGCCTGGAAAGTGCAAGGACCTGAGTTCAATCCCCGGTTCTGCCAAGAAAAAAAAAATGTTGATTTATGGCTGGGATATAGCTCAGTGGCATAAGCATAAGCGCCTGTCTGGCAAGCACAAGGTCCTGAGTTCGGTCCCCAGTACAAAAAAACAAAGAAAAAGGAAAAGGAAAAAAGAAATGATCAAGTAGATTTGCTAGGGGGAAAAAAAGTATATGTTATGTCCCCTTGCTATCACCTCCTTCTAAAAATGCATTCATATTAAATAGATGTACACGATGTATACGTGGAGCAATAAATGTTCCTGAGAGAGTGACAACAATATGCAATACATGCCAGTTTACCCATATTTAGTCTTACTGTTATATAGGAAATGGAAATAATGTATCATTGAAATCTTTATGGTAGGAATTGTACTCAGAATCCTTAATACATATTTGCAAACAAGAAGTGGCAGGCAGAAGATTGGGTTTTCCACTGATGTTCATATTCTAATCCCAGGAATCTCTGAAATTTTAGATTACATGACTCAGCAATGATGGTGTTGGTAATGGAATTATAGTTGCTAATCAAATGAAAGGAGATTATCTTGGAATATTTGGTTACATCCAATCTAATCACAAGCAGATTTCTATAGAAGTGGAAGAGGGAGGCAAAATAGACAGTGTCAGACTGATATTTTGAAAGCTGATAATGGCTCAACTGGCTGTTGTTTTAGACTGGAAGATGAAAGATGATCATAAATCAAAGAAATGTGTTATTCTTAGAGTCTGGTGAAGCAAGGAAATGGATTCACACTTGATGTCTGTGAGATGAGTATAAATGATGCAATGGAAAATTAATTAAAATCCAGACAACTTTGTGCTTCTCCAAAACTATAATGTGATCAATTTGGATTGTGTTAAGCCACAAATGTATAGAAAATATTATAACAGCATGTAGGAGCCTTTACAATGTTTAGCTTCAAAAAATAATCCGATGACCATATAAATTTTAAAATGACTTAAAATATTAGTTCATTGAACAATGAAACTTTGCTAGCAGAACACAAACAAATGCTTTATATATGATAGCAGATAAAGATGTAGGTGAGGTAGTGAGCATATTCTATATCAAACTCATTAGCTATTGTTAATACATCCCTTAATTCTTTGCAATTGTAACTGGTACACTGGAGCTGAACAGTATAACCCTAAGTGTCCTCAAATCATTGGGGCCTAATTAATTAGCTTTTTAAATATAGAGCAAAGTTAACTAGAGATTTTCTTTGTTTGAAGTATTAAATTAATTGCTATGTAGTTATTCTACAGCTTATCCTTTTTTAATATTTTGTACATTCTGAATGTAAAACACTTTATGGCTGTACCTTTGCAAACACTTTACCCTGTTCTATAAATTCTCTCTCTCAGAAGCCTGTGGATTCCTTTGCTGTGTGGAAGTTCCATGATGTATGACGTGATCCTATTTCATTTTTTTATTTCACTGCTTGTGATTTTGGAGTCTTATCACAAAATAATTACGAATATCAATAAATTGAATTAATCCTTCTATATTGTCTTAAATCTCATAGTTTCAGGTTTAAAATGTTCTTGGGCCAGGGCGATAGCTCAGTGGTCTAAGTGCCTGCCTGGCAAGTGCAAGGACTTGGGTTTGATCCCTGGTACTACATGCTTTGCTGGCCCCACACCATGCCAGCCACTGAAACTGGGTGTGGTGGTGCATGCCTGTTATCCCAGAACTGGGGAGTCTGAGACAGGAGACTCTGAGACAAGTCTGAGCAACACAGCGAGATCTTATAACAAATAAATAAATAACATGATTAGATGTCATTCTACGCAGTAAAAATGTTCATGATCAGAAAGACAAGAAATAATAAATACTAGCATGATCGTGAGGAAAAGACATTTATGCACAGCTAGTGGGAATAACTGTTAATATTGCCATTCTGAAAAACAGCCTAAGGATACTGAAAACAAGTAACAGTATGATTACCATGTATTTTAGCAGGACCACTATTGGGCAAATGCCCAAAGAAGACAAAGTATTTACTCCAAAAACACACTTATATCTTGTGTTTGCTGGAACACTATCCACAACAGCCAAAATATGGAATCAACCAAGATGCCCTTCAGAAAATAAATGATGTCAAAGAGATAAGATGCCAACTTAAAGGAGAAGATATTTAATTGGATTCTTGGTTTCAAAGGACCTAGTCCATAGGTTCATGGATAGAAGGTAGAACTATCCTGGCAGAATGGTCTGGTAGGGCAAAGATGCATGGGTCACGGCAGCTGGGAAGAGAGAAGCGGGGCCTAATGATTCAATATAAATTCCTGTCTTCAAGACCAATCCAGAGACACTCGCCTTTGACACCTATGCACACATGCTTAAACTCTACTCAATCTCCATATAAACACAAAGTAGTTAATAATTCTGCATAACCTTCTACCAACATCCAGTGCACAACTGCAAACACACCATCACTTCCCCAAGTCTGAACAGTTCCAGAAGTTTCCCAATGGTCAAGTCAAATTCACTTCTGTGACACTAAGGAGACCATCATTTTTGAGCCTCTATAGAGAATCACAAACCATTACACAATGTCAAGTACAACAACATAGGGTAAATATTTCCATTCTAAAAAGGGAGAACAGAAATATTGGAGCCATCAGATTGTGATGCTGTACGTGTGGTATATCTTTCAAAAACCTCACTTGTTTGGACAGAGGCTGAATCATGAGAGTGCTAAGCTGAATGTGCTGAGTGTGCCACCAGGAGGTGAGGCTGTTTGGAGGCAGTTCCCTGCAGTGTGACCTGGGAGGGTGTGCCTTTCTCCCCAGCTCTTCCCTTCATGCTTCGATTCCTGAATACCATAAGGCGAGCACTTTGCCAGAGCCTAGGCCATTCCATCTTGCCATTTCTGGGTTTAGGTCGATTGACCATGATTTCAAAACTTTAAGGCCAAAATAAACGTTTCTTCCTTTCTATTCTGAATTTCAGGTATTTTGCCCTAGTAACATGGAAAGTGATGAAGATATGGCCCAAAATAAGATCCAGACCTAACAAGACGAACTGTGTCTAGCATCCAGGGTGTGTGGTCTTGAGATGTGAATTCCAAAGTGTTTGAGTAGCCAAATCCTTATCTCCTCGCTTGTTACAGCCCTCATGGGCTCTTCCTTAGGCTGGATTTACTAACAAAATGTGAGTTTTGCAAACAGACAGTGTTCCTGGCATCTCCAACTTCCTAGAGTCTCTCGTATACTTTTACCTTCATTTCTACATCTCTGTGTGCTGCATTTTCAGGAGTTCTTTGCCTGGCCTCTTACTCTGTCAATCTGGGTGCAAGCTTCCCATACTCCAAAACTTTTTTACATTCATGATAAAACTGAAACCATAATCACATGGATGAATTCAAGGTATGCTGTCAGTGAGAGTAGTAGTCCAGCTATGCTGCCCTGTCCCCTGAAGGCATGAGTGACTGAGTACAGCAGAATGAATATGAGGAAATCAGCTCCCTAGGTGGGCCCTCTCTTACTAACTGAATGGCTTGCACTTTTATACTTTTGAGCATGAGATGGCTGAGGTCCTGTCGACTGCTCAGATGCTCTCAAGATATTGTTCTTCTTGTCCTGCTTTATTTTTTAAAAATTTTATTGAGAAGCAAATATCAATGAGACAGCTTCAAAACTGATCAGTAGGAGAGTTTCAATAATTACTACATTTCATATTGTTATCTTCTTAGTGGTTATTCATAGTACAAGATGCTGACATGATATCCTGTCCAGACACTATTAGTACAAATCTTTCTTCTCATTGTATTAAGAGATAGTAGC
>NW_004524733.1:2122061-2125554 GCF_000260255.1 Octodon degus
AAAACATTAGGCCCCAAAATTTAAAAACCCAATCCAGAAATGGGCATCCAAGATGAACACACACTTCTCAGAGGACAAAAGAAGCAAATAAATATATTAAAAAACCTCCATATCACTAGCCATCTGTGAAATGCAAATTAAAGCAACACTGAGATACCATCTCACCCCAGAAAGAGTGGCTATCATAAACAAATCACCTAACAACAAATGTTGGAGAGGCTGTGGGAAAAGGGAACCTTTCTCCACTGCTGGTGGGAATGTAGACTGGTACAACCATTATGGAAATCAGTGTGGTGACTCCTTAAAAAACTAGGACTGGAAATCCCATTCAAGCCAGCTATCCCCTTGTTCTGCTTTAAAGTATTTAGGTTTTTTTGGGCTGGCCAAATAGCTCAGCAGATTAAAGCACCTGTAAGCAGGTACAAGGGTTGGGCGTGCTATTCCTTGGCCTGCCGTCCCAGGCCTGCTATGCTGGCCCTGCCCCCTGGGTGCTCTGAGATGGCAATTGAGACTGGGCATGGTGGTGCGCACCTGTAATCCCAGCTCTTGTGAGGCTGTAAATAGGTGGATCACTACGAGTCCAATCTAGTAATGAGATCCTGAACACCCTGTAGACCCTTCCCTAAAATACAGAAAAATAAAATAAATAAAAATGTATTTAGTTTCTTTTAATGGCACCAATCTTCCAGCAAAAAAATCTTTGTCTCCAAATTTATATGAGGTTCTCTATGACCAAAATGTGATCTTTAAAATAATTATACTCTATTTTCAAGTTCCATATCTCAATATTAATCTGGATAAAAACAAACAGCAGTATTCATGCCATATCATTGACATTGTGCTTCCAGGAAAATTTCTCTGCTAGGTCAATTAGCCTATTGTCCTTAATCTCAGCCTCATGGAAATTCTCAGGACATGGGTAAAATGTATATAATGCTTTTAGCAGAGTGTAACATACATACTTTTTAGTCTAGCTACTATGTAGCACTTTTTCAAATGAAACATCTTCAGCTTAATTTTTATTGTCCACATTTCTGTCTCCTCTGTGGTCTCAGAAGCCTAACCATAATCACACATCAGAATCTGGTCACAATATTCTAAGGCTCTGTAGCCCACATTTCCAAAACTTTCCAAATTATTTGTGCAAATCACTCCCAAAAGCTTCTGAACCACATGATCAGATATGGCTGTTGAAGGATCCCAATTCTCTGGATCAAATTTTTTGTATTATTCTCTTTCTCACCACTCAGACACAATACCTGACACAACTTGAAAGAGGAGAGGTTTACATGACTTATAGCATCAGGGTATTTATTTATTTATTTATTTGGTACCAAGGATTGTGCTCAAGACCCTGTGCTTGCCAAGCAAGTGCTTATTCTACTAAGCTATCTCCCCGGCGCCCAGCACCAGGGTATTTAGCTGGCTCCAAGTCAGAAACTTAGCAGGTGGCTGGGGAGATGGCTCAGTAGAATAAGTGCTTACCTGACATGCACAAGGGACTGAGTTCAATCCCTGGTTCTGAAAAGAGAGAGAGAGAGAGAAAAAAAAAAAGAAACGAAACTTAGAGGGTCATGGCAGACATAAAGTCCTTGTTCATACAAAATGAAAAGCAGAACTAAGCTACAGTATCAGAGACTGAAGAGCCAGGGACTTGACAGTACATCCTCTTTGGCTCACCCAGAGACCCTCAAACCGTTGTGCATTATTAATTGCCTTGCTGATTTTCAAGCCAATCAATTTGACAGAGTGAAGTTTAACCAACACAAACTAATGAAGAACAAATGGCACAGTTACATGATGAAGTCATGTTCAGCCATAAAAAAGGGTGAAACTCAGTCATTTACAACAACATGGATGTGTCTAGAAGTAATAATTCTGAGTGAAACAAGCCCAACAGATCAGTAATATTTCTTCTTAGTTATTTACAGAAACCAATAAGTCAACCACGTGAGAGTGTCCAAGAGAATAGGGTCACTAAGATAAAGATAAGGGTGAGCTAGAGGTCAGGCAAATGAATGGGGACAGTTAGGCACTCAACTGTTGACTGTGGGGAAGGAAGAAGCGGTAAGAGATGTGGAAAGCAGCAGGGAGCGCAGACATGATCAGCAAGCTAGGTTCACATGCATGGAAAAGTGGACGTGCATACTTTAATCAGTAAGACTGTTATTATATAGTTTAAATTTCCAAGCAAAGTAGACATTTTTGTTGTAATGTTTAAGAAATTCAAGCTAGGAATTGAGATAGTGAAGAAGATCCTCAAGGTAGCAAGCAATGTGGTCTTGCAGATATACTATAATATCTGTAGTCCCTTGAGAAAAAAAAATGCCCCTTAGTTTTTGAAACTAAGAAGTCCAGTACATTACTTCTAGGCCTGTTGCATCTTTCTCTGCAGCCTGTCAGGATTGTTTTGGGTTACCTTTAATTTTGATTTTGATTAAGTTGCTCTTGGTCAGGTCCATAATTTATGCAGATTATATAGCTTATATTTGGTAAAATATATTTTATACCAGGTTAGGCATATTTAAAATTTTTGGGTTTTGTTTGTTTAAAATTACTTTGTTTTCAAAAGGCGTTTAAAGAAAGTATAGTTAAGCTAGTGTCATGGGAGGCATAAGATATGTTAAAATAGAACAAGAAAATGATATAAGAAGAATTCAAACAAGAGCATGTAGCTGAATAAAAAGAAAACAGTATGATGAGTAATCAGGAAACTGGGCAGAGAAGCAAACAGAGGGCGAGGTGAGTGAGCCCGGCCCAAGAGGGGCCTCAGAGGCACTAATGACAGGCTGAGAGAGGGTCGCTGTTGTGAAAGAATTTACCACAACACCCGTTAAGAATGTGTTAACCATCCAGCAGAAAAGTATAAAAACGAAATATAAGAAGTAAAGCCATGCTGTTATGTTGAGCTGTAGGGGACTCAGGCCAACAACTTCTGACATTGCCAGTCAAGAGGAAGACCCAATACTATCATGGGCTACTGGACTCTTCTAGAATATTTTGCTGAGTTTACACAGTTAAAATATTCAAATAACGGAACTTAACAAAAAAGGGTATACAGATGAATGTCCATTTTGTATCTGTGTATTCAAAGCGGTTAGGATAGATATATAGTTACAGTCTCTTAATGAATAGAGGGATTTGTTCTAATGGTGTTTGTAAATAGGATATCATGTCTGCATCTTGTATAGCAATTAACCACTAGGAATCATATATGCAATGTGTTAATTATTGAAAGTGTCCTACCAATTTGGTTTGAAACTGTCTCATTGCTATTCCTTTCTCAATAAAATTATGGGAAAAAAAAGAATGTGTTAACTCAGCCAATTAAAGCGCCTGCTTGGGCAGCGCAGCAGCCAGGGTTTGATCCCTGGTGCCGGGCCAACTCTGGGGGCACTGAGAGAGCAACTGGGATTGGGTGTGGTGGAGCACCTGTAATCCCAACGTTTGCAAGGCTGAAAACATTATGAGTCATTATGTGTCTGATCTGTGT
>NW_004524733.1:2125654-2131028 GCF_000260255.1 Octodon degus
ATATATGCAATGTGTTAATTATTGAAAGTGTCCTACCAATTTGGTTTGAAACTGTCTCATTGCTATTTCTTTCTCAATAAAATTATGGGAAAAAAAAAAGAATGTGTTAACTCAGCCAATTAAAGCACCTGCTTGGGCAGCGCAGCAGCCAGGGTTTGATCCCTGGTGCCGGGCCAACTCTGGGGGCACTGAGAGAGCAACTGGGATTGGGTGTGGTAGAGCACCTGTAATCCCAACGTTTGCGAGGCTGAAAACAGGCAGATCATTATGAGTCTGATCTGTGTTGTGAGACCCTGTAGACCCTGTACTAAATACATGAAATAAATAAATAGATAAATAAAGAATATGTAGTTTATTTTGGAAGCAGCTGGAAGCCAGATTAAGTAAAGAATAGTACAAAAACATGCAAAAGAGATATTAGAAGGACAAACATTATATTAATAATTGACATGGCTTCAAGAAAATATATCAGGAGCCCAAAGGATGACTGAAAGATGGGAGGGAAAGCAAATATCAAAGAGAAAAGGAAGAAGACTACCGAGGTGGAAAAGAGGCGTGATGCCATGGGTTGAATAAACCACTCAGACTACAAGTGGAACAAGAGAAAGTGAATCAGTAGGTATAAATAATGCCATGATAAAACAGAATAAGGAAGCAATATGTTAAACCATTGGAGAAAAATTATAAACAGAATAAATGTTAAATAAAATGAATAATTGTATTCACTCCAGATGGAAAAAAGAGCAATTGTGAAATTGTAAAGGAATTATGAAAGTACTATCATTTAAACCTAGAATGTCAAGTCCAGCTAATCCATTCTTCCATACAAAGATAAAACAAATTCAATTTACTGACAGAGGGAGAATTTAGCACACAGAGTGCCTTTGAAATATTACCTACAGAATATTCTTTGAGAGGAAGTTAAGTAGCTGTAGAAGAAATGCCATTTCATATCTACAGTAAATATATTCAGGTACTCGACACTGAAAGAAGTTATAAAAATTTTGGAGAATAACTCAAGAAATAATGAAATAGTTTGTTAAGCTAATAGATGATGATGAAGTTCCAGAAGAGGAAGAGATATGGAACGATATTAGATTTTTTTTTCTTAGAAGATAAATATAATTGTTACCATTGCACTTATTTAAAATAAGGAAGTTTTAGTGGAAGTAACTACACATCTGGACATGTTCAATAGCCAATTAATCAACTGCTTTATAAGATAAATTTGCAAGCACAACTCTGGCAGTGAAGCGTACGGTACCCCAGTGTCGTCTCCACCGTGGGTTTCACTTATGAGGAATCAATACTGTAGCAGTTTTGGCAATGTGTGTGAACTTGAAGACTACTGTCTTCTTCTTCTGCACAGGGCTTCCAGTTGAGTTCTACTGGTTTATTCTGAATATCATAAGCGGTCTAATGTCAATTTTGTGTTAAAGGCACCTAGTTGTGAGGATATCATACCCATGTTTATTCTTTAGTTTTACTTAATGAATCCCTAATGTTAATTTTAAATGTTTTATTATATTAAATGATTAGTACTTAACAGGAAAACTGTCCAAAATATGAAGTGTTGAGTTGTTTTAATATTTACTGTCGATAGAAATGACATCAAAATTTCAACACTAACAAATTTTTGGTATACAATGTCTTAAAAAATAAAGTCTGAAATAAATGCCTATATAAACTACACGGAAAATACAAATAAGATGCTACAACAAAATCAATATTTATTTCAATCATCACACCGAAGGGGGTCTTCACGGAAGACCGCTGCATGTTCCTTATACACATATCACTTACAGTGACAGTGCATGTTTTGCTTTCCTGGCCTTTTTGTAAGACATATTTGACATCTCAATAGTCTTGTTGTTTTGTCGGGAGCTTTTTGTTATGTTGTAAAAATCACTTAACAGAAAAATAAGATAGCAATGAAATAAAGCATCAAATATATAATAAGTTAGAATAGATATTGACATTTTCACATAGACTCTTTATTTGCTTATGAAAACTAAAGATAACTTCAGAAATAAAAAAAAACATGAATTACAATGTAAACACAAACAAAAGCCTTGCACAGAAATAATCGTTCCTCCAACTGTCACACCCAAGGCAGGCTTCACACGCCAGGGGACAACTGCATGTTCCATGACAACTGCATGTTCCAAGCACACATCTTGCTTACACTGACAGTACATATGCTTAGCTGTCCTTTCCTTTGTGGCAGGCCATTCTTGTCACTTATCTTATCTCCCTCTATTGTCACCAGCTTCCTGCTACACTGTACAATGTGTACTTAATAGGGAAATAAGATATCAATAAAATAAAATAAAATAACAAATAAACAATGAGTGTATAGAATGGATTTCAGCATTCTCACATCAGCTGTTTACTTGCTTACAAAATCTAAGATAACAACAGAAATAAGCCTTATGTGAACAATAATGTAAATACAAACACTGGTCTACCACAGAATTTCTGCTCCAACTCTCAAACTCAGACCAGTCTTCACATAAGAAAACTAAACGTTTTATGCATAGGTATTATTTATACGAATAGCACATATCCTTGTCCTCCTTTCCTATTGTGCAGGGCAGGTGTTGGGTTAACATGTAATACCCAGATGAACTGGATCAGCATGGTCCTGGGGGTGCACAGCCCACCTGAAGAGTGTTGCCAACAGCATAGAAAGAGAACTGGAGGTGAAGATGCCATGATGATCCTTCCTGGACAAGCTTGCCATGCTGCTTTTTCTGATAAGAATTCAGGTGTTTTCATCATGGAAGGAGCTTGGGTCTTGGCTGTCACTGACAATAGCTGCAGTTCTCTTGGGGGGAGCTCTGATCCTTAAGTCAAGCATCACTTCTTTGCTCCAGTGTGTACCTCTCCACCTGCTTTCACAGGTCCTTATTCCCACCTGTGTACTCTTCAGCTCCCAACACTGACCTTTGGGCCTTCCCAGTGCAGATCCTTGATATAGACTTGCAGGAGACATTGTCATGGTGGGCTCTAGACCTCCACATGGACTCATAGAGGGCATTGTCACGGGCTGTAGCTTTTCAGCTAGAGTGAAGGACATTACTGTGGGATCCAGGACCTTAGCTGGATTCTTAGTGTCTCTGGTTTCTGGACAGATCTGCTGCACTCTTTTGCATTTGAATTTTTGGTTGGATATTATAAAATAATCCTATAAATTATGTGTGCTGTATTAATCTTTTCCTTGTAAACCCTGACTACAAGTAAGTCTTTGTGATGCTGTACCTGCCTGTTCACCTGTTAGCTCACCAGAGTGCTCCACAATCTTTTGTGTAGCTCCATGAGCATATACATTTGCTCACTTATTCTGTAAATGATGTCTTGTAAGTTCCAGTATCCAGCCTCTTAGGAAGATTTCTCCATGTTATTTTGCACTTGTTATTTTCTTTGTTTCTTGGCCAAATGGTTGACTGTATGGAAGGATTCCTATTTTCCCCAAGCCTGTCTCCTGTGGGCCACACCCACATTCCTTTGTATTAAAATACACATTTACATAACAAAGAAATGGTGTGGGTGGGTGTATTTTACCTATCCCTCTCCCCATGCTCAGGTCAACATATGCAAACACTGTGAGAAGGAGCATTGTGGGTAAAAAGTTCTGGCTTGACATTTTCACACAGGTGCACTCAAGTTGCAGGTCATCCTACCAAGTGGGTAAACACAAAGATTTCTTTCTGTATCCCCTCAGATGCAGTTATTGAGGAACACAGCCTTATGTTCAAGTAAAAATTTACAGTAGTACAATATAGGATGATTTTTCCATCCCAATGTTATGCTCTTCTGTTGAGATAATTCACATTACATTTAAAAAGCTGGTGCTAATATTCATAAAGGAATTCACCTTATTACATTGATATAAAAATACAGAAAAAAAGAATATTTTTCGCAGATGAACCCTGTAATGACAAACACAATTTTAGTCAAAGAATGAAAACCATTCTTACTCTATGTCAATAATATATAAAAGAAAAAAAAAAAAACATATGACCTAAAACTGTGTCATAAAGAGCATTTAGCGAAATCCAAAATCCATCACAGGTGAAAACTCTGCCTTCAAGTTAGGAACGCAGAAATTTTATTTCAACATACTTAAAGTTATCTTCAAATATTTGACAGCTAGTGTGTCCTATAATTGTATATAGCTTAGAAGAAAACTTTTCTTCTAAGCTACAGCATGAAGAAATAATTTACTGTCATTACTTTTATTTAAAATAATAATATGTATTCTAGCCAGTACAACAGAAAAGTAAAGAAAGAAAAAAAGTAAATAAATGACTTCAATGACCAAGAAATTAAACTTCTTTTAAAAATGATGAGTACATGGTTTATATAGAAAACCTTCAAAAACTTACAAATGAACTAAGATTTAATAAGTTAATTAAAGTTAAGCGAATTCAGAAAGGTTTGGAAGACACAGAAAGGGCTATTTCTAAAATTTATACAGGAATATAGACACTGAAAATTGTAATTATCTTGAGGTAGAATAATCATTCCCAGAAAAATTAAGACGAGGCAGTACTTCATTTTACATTAAGCATTAATTAAAAATAAATACAATTATGAAGATATTGCAAGTTCAGAGAAAATATCAACATATAGATCAAGGAAACATACAGGCAGCACAGAAATTAATGAATACAATATGTCTAAATGAACTTTGTTTAGTGAAAACACTTATAAAGTCATTTGTAAGACAAACTTTTGACTGGAAGAAATTAACAGCCAAATACCTGAAAAAAAAAAAAGTTATATTGATAATACATAAAAAAGTTCAAACTCAATAGTGAAAAACTCCAATCAGAAGTGGCAAATTAAAATCCAATTAAACTCAGTTGAAAGTAAAAACAGATTTTTTTTAATGGGTGAGGAGTTTCATTTTGTGATGATGGAAAGTTTTACTATACAAATTATTTTTTTAACGAACAGATTGAATGTGATATATGCTTCTAAATTGTGCAATTTAAAAAGCAGTTTTCATGGGCCAGGATGTTCTTACTAAACATTTGATCTCTCCATGCCTGGAGTTAGAAGCTCAGCACTGAAAAACAGGATAGCTTTTACATCATGTGAGTGAATTATGACAAGAAATTTCTCTAAAGTGAAAAATACACGAAGGGATAGTACATGGAAGAGACCATACAGTCAGCTAAAAAGAAGCTCACAGATGTCCTCAACCTCATTATCTCATGGAAACATAAATGAAAACATTGTAAATGCTTGCCTGGCAAGTACAAGATCCTGAGTTTGATCCCTGGTATCAGAAGGAAGGAAGGAAGGAAGGAAGGAAGGAAGGAAGGAAGGAAGGAAGGAAGGAAGGAAGGAAAGAAAGAAAAAGAAA
>NW_004524733.1:2131128-2135103 GCF_000260255.1 Octodon degus
AGAAAGAAAGAAAGAAAGAAAGAAAGAAAGAAAGAAAGAAAGAAAGAAAGAAAGAAAGAAAGGTAAAGTTATTATCCATATTTATTAGAATTGCTAAAATAAGCATAAAAGTTGCAACAGCAGGTGCTGATGTGACTGTTGAGATACAACATTTTCACATTGCTAGTGATCTATGTAAAATGTACAGCTTCACTAGAAAATGTATCTGAAGCTTATAATAAATCTAATAAAGTAGTTACAGTATGACCCAGAAATTTCACTTCTGGAAATTTATCTCAGCAATCTGAAATCATATTTTTACTTGAAGACCTTCTTATAAGTGATTTGGATATCATTATTGCAATAGCAAAAATTTAGAAGCAATGAAGATATCCTTGAATTAGTGAATGATGAAACAGATGGTGGTTTGGTGCCACAGAATTCTACTCAGCAATAAAACAACAAAACTATGAATTCTCAAAATCATCTGTATGAATCTCTGGGGAATTATACTGTTTAAAGAAGTAAGCCCCCAAAATCTGCATGTTATTCCACTTACATAACAATTTTCAACTTAGAGTACAAAAATGGAGAAAAGAGGAAAGCATTTGTTCGTGGTCATGACTGGGTGTGATGGGATTTGATGGAGAACTGGATGTGAATACAAAAGTGTGAAAGAGGGCATTTGGAGGGACTGAGCTACAGCCAATATTGCATAATGACTTCAGTTACTAAATGGGCTGCATGCACTGGGAGTTCCATGATCACAAGACAAGAGACTGAGAACCTATAGGTAAGACAACTTCAGAGTAGGACTTTTGCAGATTTAATAGAAGTCCTGTAAAGGTGTAAATACAGACCGCACTACAGACTTCTCAGTAGAGAAGAGGGCTCATGTTGCAGCATCATCTTCTTACATGCAAACATAGGATTAAGCAAACAAAAATCAAATCCAGTGAGCCTGACGTATTTCCATAGAGTGACTGCTACTCAAGAAGCAGAGAGAGAGAGAGAGAGAGAGAGAGAGAGAGAGAGAGAGAGAGAGAGAGAAAGTTAGTTTTGTGAAATTGGAAGAAGAAAGAAAAAGGAAAAAAAATTGAAAGACAAAAAATATTATTAAGCGTTAACTGCTCCTTTCCATAGACCAGCAGGAATCCACAGTACAGTTATGCAAAGCATCCTGCTTACATACATAGATAGATCTCCCCTCAGCCCCTCATGGGAAGCCCTTCCATATGGAACTGGAAGAAAGCATTGTCCTCTGAGGAGATGGCAGCTCCGTGGGTTCATTGCTCTTCAAAGTCTTCCAGTGGGACAAAATGTGGAAATAGAAGACACTGATATGAATGACTTGTCACTGTGTAGTTCTACTCAGAATGTGTTTTATATGTGTGTTTCAGTGTTCAGCAAAGAGACACAATTTTAAAAGGTAAAACAATATTAAAATTGTGAAAAAAAAACCTTATAGAATACAGATCTAAAGAAAAGAATATTTTAGACAACTATACATCTGTCTCTCTTTTAAGCTCAGTATTAGTATAAAAGTTTATACGGTAAAATATCATCAACAAAAAATTATCCTTGTATAGTAAATAAGGACAATTTATTTTGAATAAAGAAACATACTTATACATAAGTTAGGGTAATGTGATGCAGAGTATGAATAAATTTAACAGTAGAACACACTAACGCTCTTGGCCTTTACATTCAGTCTCTTCTCACTCTGACACTCAGAGCAACTTCCGAAGCCCCTGTAATATCTGTTATACTTGCCCTGTATTGATGCACAATTTAATATTTTAAACCTGTTCTCTACTGTCCCTTTTCCATGATTAGACATTTTCAGAGAAACAAATGCCTAGCATTATGTTGCAGTTGCTTAGAGTGACATGTTGTATAGGTTTGCAACCGAAAAAGGATAGGCCATACCATGTAGTCCAGTTGCATGTCAGCATATATCATTCAGATTGTGTGCTTATAGCCTATGATGCCCCCACAATGCCAAGATATACTAAAACATATTTTATATGTTTTAAACATATAAATGCATCCCCATTGTTAATTGATACATGGCTGCACTCAGTGTTTTGGCTCTGATGGTAACAACATGAATCTCTATAGGAGATAACATTGTTTAGAAGTACATATGTTTGCATACTGCCACCTATGTAAAATAATAAATGTAAAATAGAAAAACAGCGGATTTTAAAAATCAAAAGGTTTTAAATTATATTAATACTAGTGTCATTACTGTGATCTAGTATAGTTTTCAAAAGGTTACCAGCTAGGAAAACTGAGTAGAAAATGTAATAATTCTTTATTGAGTATTATAACTGTATATTTATTTCCAGAAATTTTCAAGAAAAATCAGAAACTCAGTTCTTATAATTAGTTTATTAACCATGTTTATTTAGTCTGAGATTTTTACACACTTATAACCAACTTTTTGGCTTGCCTCAACCACATCACATAAATTGGGAAGGGTCTTGGGTTGTGTATTTAATATATAAGACATTTCATGTCAGTCAAATTATTCCTACATGACTTCATTTGAGAATGAGAAGGCTGGCCAAATAGTTCACGGATTAAAGAACCTGCTAGCAGATGCAGGGGCCGGGGGTTTGATCCCTGGGCCTTCTGAGCAGGGCGACTGAGACTGGGCATGGCGGCGCCTGCCTGCAATCCCAGCAGTTGGGAGGCCGTAAACAGGAGAATCATTACAATCTGATCTAGTAGTGAGACCCTGAACACCCTGTAGACCCTTCCCTATAATACAAAAGAAGAGAGAGAGAGAGAATGAGAGAGAGAGAGTAGGAGGGCCAGAAACAGAGGGACAGATGTAAGATAGTGTTAACAACTTTTGCAATTACGATTTTTCCTATGGCCAATAATCTTCCTTGTCAAAGCAACTGTCTTGAGTGTCATCTAGTGATCAGTAAAGCCCACTTCTGAGTTTGTCTCTGTGCCCAACGGGGCGACGCACTGCATGCCTGTGCATTCCTCTCTGGTGAACTGTACCTAGCTTCTGCTTCTTCCTCACCATGCCCTGAGCAGCCTTGCTCCGCAGGCCTTCTGCCCCAGTGCTTCTTCCTGGAGCCAGCCAACCGTTGGCTGACTCTGAACTTGTAAGTCAAACTATTTCGTGCTTGTAAGGACTGTGTGCGTTAGACCTTTCCTCCCAGCAGCGTGGAAGCTGCCTGAGTCCCTGGTAGTCTAGAAACTGAGGTCTTGAAATCTCACCACAAAAATGTACTTGAAAAAACTGTGAAGTAAGAGTTCAGAGTCCTCACACAGCTCATGTATTTTGAAACTATGAATATCCTACTTTTTGCTGTTTAAGAAGAAAAGTTCATTTTATTCAAGTTACATGTAACTGGAGCAAATGAATTAATCATTTAACTCTTCATACGAAAAAGAAAAAAAACCAAACAAACATGAACAGAGAAGCTACAGAGATAAACATATGTAAATATAATTAACAAAAAAAGGAAAACCAAAATTCACAGAGTCAAATAAGTTGGAATAATCAAATGTTGACTAGCATATGAGAAGTTCAATGTTATATCTTTAATTACTGCATATTAATCATACTTTGAAAAAATAGTGTTTTGAAAAAATAATATTTTAGCAGTTAATGTTTTAAAATAATATTAAAAAATAATTACAGGAATGGAAGCTACCAGGTATATGACAAACGCAAGGCGTGACCACGCTCAGCTCACACGTTTTCTTGCTGCACAGGGTGCAGGAGTCCTGCAGGAGTTCTGAATCAAAGCGCTGTCGCCTTTGCTGAGTTGTCCCAGCTGCCAGTTTTATGGTCAGGATTTTTTAGGCACAGGGAATGTGGAGCCTTGTCCCATATTGTAAACTGTCACTCAACACATTTGACAGATTACACTAACCAAAGATTTCACCTGATCACAAAGCAAAAAAAAAAAAAAACAACAAAAAATCTTTGCTTCTTTCAAAAACAAAACATGTAATACAAATCATCAT
>NW_004524733.1:2137536-2145736 GCF_000260255.1 Octodon degus
GAAGCTGTGTAGTGAGACCCTATAACAATTAAATACATTTTTAAAAAGGTATATTCTGTAGTGAATAAAATGTATCTAAAGTCACAATTTAAAGTAATAGCAATTAAAAGATAATTGTGCTCAAGGGAACCCAATTTATTTTTCTAGAAGAGGAGAAAAAATAATATAACTCTAGAGAAATCTATGTGCTGGTGCAGCTCTTAGAGTTCCAAAACACACCTACGCAGGTAAAAATAAAATAACCATATTTGAGAGTACACTTTTGTATTCAATTTATTCTAGTGTTCCCAGAGAATTCATTAAATACTTTTCCATCCACGTAGTCAACGTATAATATATTTTGGGCCAATATTGCCTCTGAAACACCATTTTGAATTCATGATAGAACTGAACCTAAAATAAAACATACAGAAAAACCTAATAATTCCAACTAAGAGATTAAATAATATAGATGAATTTATCTAACTGTGACCTATTTTAGTACACACATTTGTATATCAAGCATTTGCCTGTAAGATTTTCGTGCTGCAGACATTTTCAAATCTTTGACCCTTGAGATTTCTGTACTGCTTAGCATGCAGCTAAATTGCAGTCAAACAACATTTGCATATGTAGTATGATTTGGTAGACTAAACCCTGAGATGTGGTTCTCCAAAGAATAAGCTCTTTGTTTACTTGTGAATTTACTGACTGCATGCACTTGAAATCCAAAAACAATGTGAAAAACTATTTTTTGGAGGTTTATAAGAATAGTTTCCTATTTACACAGCAGGATAACATGTAAATATAAAACTCTCCAACTTTCTGGTCTGTGTCTATAACTATATAGATACTGAAAGACAACACATAGCAAAAGGCAACCTTGTAGATTTGCCCAGGTTCAAGGTAAGCTTTAGTTTATATAGATTTTCAGGTAGGAAGGATGGAACATCAATAGCTCTGGTCTTTCTGTCTATATAATCTTGAAGGTAAAATAAGTTTCTATAGGATATTACTATGAAGGTGAAGAAGTATGAATAACAATCCATGCTTGGTTTGATTTGACTCAGAAAGGGAATATAACTTACTTATGAGATGCTAACATAGAGTAACTGTCATAATTTAATTAAGAAAGGCAAGAAAACACTTATGTTCATATTCAGGGGCTGGAGGCACTGTGTGGGATTCAGTGGGAGAGGAAGACTTTAACAGGAGTTAACCAGGCACTGAAATATGGGAAGAATTGTGTAAAATACAGAAGGGCAGTGCAAGGTACACATTGAACAGATGTTTGGAAATTTCAAATACAAACAAGTTTGCAGCAAACAGGAAAGTTTTTCTGAAGCAAGAAGCTTTCAGGGACTGTGTTCATGATCACTTTACTTTGTAAGAGCAGGGTAAAAGCAACATGATTTCTCTATTAAAATATGCATGCTAACTTCATAGGGAAGTCACAGAGGTTATATAAAGGGAAGGGCAGAATGCCTTGTGTTGTTCTTTCAAAGGGTAGCCTCCACTAATTTTAGGAACTGTACGAATAGAGATGAAATGGGCTTAGGTGGGTAACAATTCTGCCCGGCCCAGCAGCATGGATTATGGAGAAACACAGTGTTCTGCATGGCCCAGGTGGGTGAGAAGCCCTTTGAGGTGGGTTTTGTAGATGGGTAATTATTTAAACTAGCTTGACAAGAATATATTTGTTTCACTCAGGAGTGTCAGCATTTCTCTCCTTGTGGTAGGGACAATTCATTTATTATTATTAAAGCAATATTTTGTTATGATTTTGACTAAAACAAAATGTCATAACACTTTACATTGATTTGATAATATAAATATTTGAGAGAAATTCCAGTTACTCTGACCACAAGAATGAGTTGTTTTTTCCCCCATATAAATAGACACAGAGCCCTTTCTGAATGGTAGATAGAAATCACTAATTTTCTAATTTTGAAATTAAAGATAAGGAATTTGGTGGGATAAGATTCATTATTATTGTAGGATTTTTGTTTGTTTTCTTCTTTTTCCTTTTTTCCTTTTTATTGAGACACGGTCTTACAGTGCAGTTCAGGCTGTCTTTAAACTCAGTGTATAGAAAAGCTGGCCTTGAATTTGCAGCTGTCCTTCCTCCTCAGCCCCTCATGTGCTGATGTTACACATATGCACCACCACCAGACATGAACACTGTATCTATAGAGCTATGAAGTATGATTACAAAGTATGATTAGCATTTACATAAAATTAACTGTATTACTCCAACTTTCTGGTCTGTGTCTATAACTATATAAATCTCTCAAAATTCTCCCCTTCCTTTCTATAGCATTTCCAGTCCTAGTAGATGAGTGTCCTTCCATCTCTGCCTTGTGGCTCTGAACCAAATAAAAATGGCTGAAGAGTATCATCCACCTTATATACTACATTTGGTGCCATGTGACTTCTAGTCCTTTCCAAAAGGAGGAGTGATTGTGACAGATAAACCTTTTAAATTGATTCAGGTCATAGGGGCAGCCTGGACAGTGCAACTAAAGGCAATCAAGAGAGAGGACTTGAGAATTATCTCACAAAATGTCAAGAACTGTGTGTTTGAAACACGGCGGAATCTTGCCAAGGTCCCAAATGCTGTGTACGTGAGCCATATTTTAAACTCAGAGAGGATTCAGAGCCAGCAAACTTAATTATGACTCCTGCTCCAGATTGCTGTATTCCTTAAGTTATGGTATATATAAAATAACGTGAATAAGCTACCATTCTATAGTTGCTCATAAATGAGATAATCTGGATTATATTTTGGAATGAGTGGGTTGATAGAAGTGGAGAAGTGGACAGTAGAGAAGATATATTATTGTTTAACAGATGGAGTCACTATACTATAAAGAACATTCTTTAATACTTTTATCACTTTTAATTCAACTATTCCCTACCAATTATGAGTCTTTTAGTAAATGTGCAAGCGTCTGCTTCTATGCTTCCTCCCTAGTTTACTCTCCTGTGGTAGAGAAGACGCCAGAGCCTAGTAATGACTAAGCATCATCGTCGACCTGACAGCACCAAGCGATTCCCGCGGCAATCCATCGCTGAAGCATTGCACTTGCAGCTGCAGGTGATCTTTACAGACAGTGCCTGGTGCAGGAGTTGGGTGTCAGGTATGCCGCGCCGAGGGTGCACGTCTCACTGACTCACCCCTCGGAGCTTCCCCCTCGCCATGAACCAAGCAGATTCTCTCCTCCATGCTTTTTGGCTGCAGCATTGCTACATCAGAATCAGTTGCTCTCGGACCTGCTGACTTCTGAAGGCAGGAGCAAAATAATCCTCTCCTTCTTGATGTTATGGGTGTTGGTAGTTTGGTGTTTCCCAGGAAAGGGAAGGTAATTAATTCAAAATTTAAATATGCACCAAAAATTTTCAGAGCTACTTAGGAAAAGTTTGAACTTTCATTCATTAACTTGGCAAGAGATTGGAGGCAACATTCTTCCCTTTAAAGATGACAGCCCTTTTAGCTGAGAAATTCCAATACATGATCCTAAGATACAGTATTACCCACCTTAAAAACTGTTCATTTAATGATTAAAGTTTATAAATGTCTTCTCTGTTTATGCCCAGAGATTTTCACCTGGTCGTGCTTTTAGAGCTTTGCCCCATCCTGTTGGCCATGCTGGGTTTAAGTTCTGCTTTCTGCATATAAATTACTAATTCTACTTCTGCACAAGTCCTAGCTCCTCCCCACCTGCAAGCCCTACACACTTTTTTCCCTGGACTGAAGACCTCTGTTCACCTGTTTCCAAATTTTGACCAGCTCTTTTCTGTGTGTGTTAATATTCTGTGCAAAAGTACTGACAGAGAGAAATAGATATTTAGAATAGGAAAGGGAAACAAAAGGTGGAGGATGGGTAATGGTGAAATGAGATTTGGTAAAGGGGGAACCATGGCCTGTTGTGCATATGTACAAGATGCCTACAAAGAACATGACATTATATACTACAAACTCAAACTATACATCAAACTATATACAAACTCTCTCTCTCTCTCTCTCTCTCTCTCTCTCTCTCTCTCTCTATATATATATATATATATATATATATGTGTGTGTATATATATATATATATATTCTATCTCTGTAATTATTTATTTATATAGAGAGATAAAGTGAGAGACAGACAGAGACAGAGCAGGGAGATCCAAGAGATGAGGGTGGGAGAGGAAAGCAAGGAAGGAAAGGGAATAAAAAGGAATTAAATGTGTCCTGTAGATATACTGACTCCCCTAGAAGAATCACTATGTACTACAAGCTTGCAGCAATGAAAATTAAAATAAAAAAATAAATTACAAAAAGTCCTGAAGCAAGCCTTCTCTGGTCCCTTGTTACATCGTCTATCCTGTAGTGTTCTTATAACATGTCTAGCAATTACAGTCATTTAGCTTGCAATTAGGCATGGAACATCTGTTGATTCCAACAAAATGTAATAGATCTTCTGTGCTCACCTCAGTGTCTTCAGCTTTGTCACACTGTTGCATATGACAGGCGCTCATCAATGATTAGTATAGGATTTAATAACTTTAGCAAAAAGAAACCAGTGAAGGGAACAAGAATTTGCTCATTTTTTTTTCCTGATAGATGCACTAGTTTTTACTAAAGAAATAGTTTAGCTCACAGTTTTTTCTCCATCTAATACAAATAGAACTAAATAGTCATTATAAAGTGGATCTCAGACATAGAATCCAAAAGTAATATGTTCAGCAAGTCTATTAAATTGCACCATGGGCTGGCCAAGTAGCTCAGCAGACTAAAGCAACTGTTTAGACAGCCACGGGCACTGGGGCTTGATCCCAGGTGTGCCATGCTGGCTGCACCCCCAGAGCACTCTGAGACAGTGACTGAGCATGGATGTGGTGGCACACACCCATAATCCCAGTGCTTGGGAGGCTGAAACAGCATAATCATTACAAGTCTGATCTGTGTAGTGAGGCTTTGCAGACCCTGCACTAAATACATTTAAAAAAGAGTGCCTACGACATGACATAAAGCAAAAGAATTGTCAGCTCTCAAATACTATTTTCTCTTCAATATGAATGCTGAGTGATTTAAAAATTCACCTCCTCTTGAAATTTTCATTATAGGTTTATATTCAGTGTAATGAGCACAGCAAACTCCCAGATTGAGTGCTTGTCCCTTATGAAAGAAAAAGTTGAGGTAGGAATATAAATAGTACATAAGTTCATGTCAGATGAAAATATATGGTATTTCTAATCCATTATGTAATGGAGAGTTGAATGCCATATGTTTCACCTTCTTACATGACAGAACTCGTAACACTTGCCTAATTTGCACTTATATGTAAAAACCCTCAGGACTCATTTTCATCTTGGTGTCTATGTTTGCAGTTTGCCAATGTGTAAATTAACACATTTCTAGTGCGTGGAATTTTTTCCTTCTTGAAACCAAATATATTTCCTTTCTTCTATGTTACCAGATGAATGTGCATAATGTGAGAATTTCATTCCATAGGAGCTCAGCATCACATCTACAGGGCAGGTTTTACACAAGGAATCAACTCCGTGTCTGAGTCATCAGGTGCCTGAACAACGCTGGCACTTCCCACACGTAGTTTGAACAAACTTGCACACTGGTGCATAGTTTCAGTTTTCCATTTCTATTACAATTTCAGCATACTGTCTGATTCAGAAGTGCCATCTTTTATCAAAGAAAGAAAAAAATCTTCTGAGTAAAGTCCCACCTCCCTTTTGAGATCTTCTCCTTTCTTTGTGATGCACCATCATGCTACATGCTTGAGACCATGTTACACCTTCTGCTACACAGCTGGACCTCCAACCCATGCTTTCATTTAGCACGGTTCTTCCAATGATTTTTGAAGGGAGTTTGATGCAGTCTAGCCCTTCCTGCCCGTGTTGCTCTCTCCTGAAGTTGTAATAGAGTTTGGGAATCTGAAGATAAGTACACACAGGACAACAGTAAACTATATTTCTTCCAGAAACGTTCTTACCAGTACGACACAATTTCTAAGCAAGAATGTTCAAAACATAAATGAGAATAAGGAAGTAATTAAGGCAAACACCCAGTAATCAAGGCTACCAGAGTCTAGAAGAAAACCAGTGGAGAAAGACAAGGTCTCATCGCACACACGCAGAACTTCTGCTATTCCAACCAAGAGCAGCGGAGTCCATGTGGAACACTTCCTCGTGATGACTTAGTTGAATAACTAAGTGGTGCTGAATATTCCAAGAAAATATATCTGTCAGTAACTTTGGTACCTAATTTTTGGGTTCTCTCTATTAAAAGAGATCTACTCCTAATGCCCTCTAGAATATCACCTACTAAGAGAAAATGCACCAACATAGAAACAGGAAACTTAGTGATTAAGAAAGTATGTAACATAAAATGATCAATTAATAGCTTTATGGTAATAATAGGTATGACTCAAGATCATCTGTGATAGTTTTCATTTTTTCCACTACCATGCTTCTCTCGAGCATAACATTAAAATGCTCTATCTAAAAGTAAGAATAGGATTTGTTTCAAAACCTATAGGTCATCATTTTAAAGTATCTATATAAATCATTAGAATAATATTGAAATTAGTAATGAGAAGCTGAAGAAGAGCTGCCATATAATGTTTGTCACAAAACCCTTCTTTTTGAAAAATTAATTTGTTAGAAATTTATTGCTATTATTTTAAGTTTCGAAGAGAACTATTCCTTATAGATGCTTGCATATAATAATACTGCTGACTATGGATAAATGTTGGGCAAAGAACCACAAGGATTTGTTTTTATTAGATTTTAATGGTCACTACATCTTTTCAAAAAGGACTATATTAAATTTTTCACTGGCTTCTGTTATCAACATCTTTTATAAAAATTAACAATCTTTCACTCTTACATATATGTTTAATAGCTACTTAAGGTGTGTTATAATCACAAGGGTGCTTCACAAAGAATGTAACATTAAATAATATCTTCAAAAATTTAACTATAAAACAATGTTAACTTATTAATTTTTCATTCTTTGAAGCTAAGTCATCACATGCCATATTTTCCAGCTCATCATAATGTAATGCTTACTTAGAGATTATTAGTGGTTCAATTAATCAAACTCTTTGCGGATGGATTCAGAAGAGGATTTAAAACAGATCACTGGCCAAATAGACTAAGCTTAGTAGAGAATTTTAAATGTTATTATTTCAATATATACTGGTCCTTTTAACAAAGGCGACGTACCTACAGCTTGAAGAAGACCAACAAAATTAAATCTTTGAAACAACTGAGAAAGACAAAACAAATATGTGATGAGTTCTGTTTTCTAGATGATAAGTTTTTGTGGCTAACACTTAATTGTTTTGATAACAAAATTTTATTATATGTAATATTATTTTCCTCCTGAGCAACTTATAGTTACTTTGATTATTATAAGTCATCTATATTCTTGAAGATAAAACTAATTAAGGAGGTGAAATACAAAATTCCTATCATGCATATATATGCAAATTTTTATACATATATTCAGTCTGCCAAAATATGTATACATACCTCAGCAATTTGTCATACTAATAAATATCAGGAAGCTAATGGCTACATACCTCAGCAATTTGTCATACTAATAAATATCAGGAAGCTAATGGCTACCCCTTTGAGCACTGCTTATAATTGTAGAGGTCAAAAGTAACTTGAATTAACATCATGATACTTCAATAGATTCAGTATTAAAATATTTATGGAAGTGTTTCTTTTCCTGATTTATACATTTTTGGTAGACTATATTTTGCTAAAGAAAGATCTATTCATAAAATATTAGCAGGAAACAAGTTTCTGGAGAGAATTCAGTGAAAGGAAGTGATACAACTTCCTACAGGTTAAGGCATAGAGAAATACACAATGGAAAGACATTTGCAGGATTTATAATTATTTTAACCTAAAGCTTTAATTCTATTACAGAGTTAAATTACATATTTATGTTCCAATCAAAATTCTTTATAATCTTGAATGAACAAGAATTATGTATACATTTACCCTAGACATCTTTTTCTAGAGATATTCCTAAATATCATTCTTTGATGGACATGAATTGTGATGGAAAGCTTGCCTAGCACATACAAGGTCTAGAGTTTAATCCCACATGTTATGATTTGTATCTAGATGTGTCCTATACAGCCCCATAGTCTCATAGGTGGGGATTTGAGGTGTCTGGTCTTGGGAGGACAATACACACCTG
>NW_004524733.1:2145836-2146718 GCF_000260255.1 Octodon degus
TCCACAGAAGACTGTATTCTGGGATTTAGATAATCTTCTTAGGAGATCATTGCACATACGTAGTAAATAATTTTTCCCAGCAGAATAGAATGTACTTGATTTCCAAGTAGCAACATTTTTTTCCACAAAAGTGAATATTGTGTCACACTGATCCAGCGGAAGACAATCCAAAACATCTCCCAATAACACAAAAGGTGTAGATGCAGTACAAATACCTCCAGTTACTCCTCCAATAGCAAGAGAAATAATAGCTAAAACGTTTTCACATGATGAATGACTGATAATTTCTTCTTCTAGAATACCTCTGAAAGCTTGGTCCAGGGTACATTTTTTTTCATTTTCACTGCCAGGTAACTGGTTGAAAGTACTTGCCAATGGCTTGATATTTTTGTTATTCAAGGCCTCTCTGGTAGATTTCGCAAACCGCGCTCGCGCTTCGGGTAGACTGAAAAGCGGCGGCATCGCAGACATCTTCTCGGCGGCGGGAGCTCGCAGCCACCTGATGATATCTTGAGTGCTTGAATAAGCAATGTCTCCCTTTTAGTTGGTACTTGTATAAAGGTTAAGAAAACAATAATGTTCTCAAAATTACAATTGAGAAAAAAGACAATCTGTCTGTCTATCTATCTATTTTTAAGTGGATTAAAAATATTGTAGATGACAGAAAATAAAACAAGGTAAATGTTTAAGTGATAAAAATGTAGAAAATTTAAAATAAAAGAAACATCTAGTCTGTGAAGATTAAGAATTTTACAAAAATGCTATAAAAGAACTTGAAAATTATTTTGCAATCCTATGACGTATTCACTTCTGTCATAAATTAGATGTAGAGTCATGAAAGTCCTGAAAAGCTCACCCAGAAATAGCTACATCAAGTTGAAG
>NW_004524733.1:2146818-2153008 GCF_000260255.1 Octodon degus
GCTCTGGCTCTGGACCTGGCTTTCTGCTTCCTAGTGATGTGCTGTGAGCTGCTTTTCCTGTCCCATGGTTCTCTGCAGTGCTACTGCGCCTTGGAGCCAGTAAATTACACACTGAATCCTCTATAAACTGTGAGCCAAAATAAACCTCCCCTTTGTTATAGCACTGGGATTATAGGTTTGCACCACAAAGCTCAGCTCCAGGGATGGATTGGCATGCAGTAAAAGGGATTGAATTCCGGACCTTGCACTTACCAAGCAAGTTCTTAAACTACCAAACTATCTCCACAGCCCTTCTTCAAGTGTTTTTTGTGTTAGATATTTTGCCCTGGTAATGAAAAAAGTATGACACCAAGCATCACAAAATGTCGTACTGCTTCCACAATTAGTATTAGATTATTTTAAACCAAATATGTCACAATATGCTGTAGATAGAAATTGTTGACGAACTTTCCATTTTGAATATATATTCCTTCTCATATTTTTATAAGTATAATTTTGAAATAAATATGTATAATAGTAATATATATATATATATATATATATATAAAATCTTAATGTATAGAATATAGTTCTTAAAGTCTCCAACCAAAATATTGTATATTTTGAATGAACAAGTATTAAGTATGCATTTATTTTGAGAACTTTTTCTGGAGCTATTCCTAAATATTCTTTCAAGAACCAAAAATATGTCTCAATTGCCTTTGAAATATCAATATCAACATAGATATAGGTATAAATACAGATATAGATATATGCATGCTTAGGGATGGTAATGAGGTACCCTATCTCTCTGTTTATCACATGAGAATCTAACAATACTCTTAAAAATAAAACAGGCTCCCTAATACATCCCAATGAACTGAACTGATTCCAATGTCACAGAACAAGCAGGTCCTGAGTTGGAGAAAATTAAGAAGCACTGACTACACAGAAGTAAAAAGAAGTATGTGTCACAGAAAGAAGGTGGAGACTTAAAGTTGCTCAGACCTCTAAGGATCTTCCTTCAGAAAGAGGAGAAAAGGCCCTAGAGGCTGGACACACCCTTGCGTCATCATCAGCTGGAGCAGCAGACTCACACATGTATGGACAAAACAAAAATACCTCTTTCTGGTTTTTTCAAGTACAAAGGACCTCTTTCTGTATTCCTGCTTGCAGAATTTATAAAGTGAGTGTTTAGGTCACGTTTGGAAAACTAATCCACCAGCTTTTGGGTCAAGGTGAATTCATCGAGAGTCCCGAATGATCAGATTCCATTAACTCTTCAAAATGGCATGTGACTTACTTTGGAATAACTGTAATAACACACTTTTAAATAATTCAACAATAATTTGACTATTTTAGAAGTTTTATTTTTATTTATTCTACATGTCAATGTAACAATGGTCCCAAAACCATAAATTTCTCTTTAACATTCATTCAGCATAAGAAATATCACTGATTTTAGGAAAAAGTAGTTATCTGGTTATGTTTGAAAAAATTACTTTGCAATGTCTTTGATTCACACTTCACTCACAAAGTTTCCCTGGATAATAATTTTTTTTTAGTAAAAATGCAGCAATTTAACAATAAAGCTTAAATGACAAACACATCTAGCTTTTAAACCTCTAAAGATATACTATCATTCAGTCCAGTATAAAGTTATATTTCCTTGTGAGAAGGCAAAACAGCAAGTAATCTGAGAATATCAGCTTAAATTATGCAGCTATAAAGGATGTGCCATGGCTGTTTCCATCTGTAAACAAACCTTAATAGATCTAGAATTCATTTTCTGTTTTCCCATCAACAAAAGTCCATATAAAACTTCATTGCCTATAAAGTTACACCTCCTTTGAAATTATTTTAAATGAAAAATATGATCTTCCAGTGATTAGTATGCTTGGAAAGCTCAGAAATAAGAATACTGTTTAACTGGATGTGAAGTAAACACCCATCTAAAAAATAAGACAAAAATAAAAAGATGCAAAAAATCTATTGTCTTTTGCACATTTACGTAAAGTTTGAGAAATTCCATTCTGATTTTTTTCTGGCTTAATTTTTCTTTTTGTTTTTTTTCTGGCTTAATTTTTCAATCATGTGCAGAATGCAGTGCTGCTTGTCTTGTTAAGAATTTGCAAAACCTTTTCTTTAATCTCCAGAGCTTAGGCAAAAGTGCAGTTTGAAAGTACTAGATGTATATGGCTAGATTTCTGGACTAATGTGTAAAAATAAGAATTATGTAATTCTTTATGCCTATTTTAAAAGTATATTTTAATTTTTTAAATGTTTTTCATCATATTCTGTAGGGACTTAAAGTTCAACATATAAATACTTTATGAAAAATATCTGTTCCATCTTATGCCTAAGATGTTTGATATTCAGAAAGATAATGAGGTTAAGCTTAACAGTCTAGGTTGTATGGTACTAAGAATAAGTTTCTCTTCTGGAGGGTTAACAACATAAGTTTGAAGACCAAAATTAGAGAAAAAGGAGGTCCACAAGGAAAGCTAACTAGCCTTCCAAGGTCAATTAAGACTCAGGACATATGAGAACTTGTACTGTAACTTCAAGTAACTCAGTAGTGTCCCAAATTTTCTGATCAAGGAGATTATGATTAAAGAGGAAAGTGATCCATGATATAGAGTGTGCCTAAGGAGAGTCACATGGAGAGAAAACATTCTCCCAGGCTTTCACAGAGAACACATTGGCCAAGCAATGGTTGTGACTCATCCACATGGCTGATACTGACAAAGGATCTACAATCTGAGGTACAGGATCTCAGGATAAATCCTGAGGAGATTTCACTGACCTTATCAGATCCAAAAGCTACAACTCTTGTTGCATAGGTCCTGCTTTACCTTGGTCTTAACCATCCAGCAGAAAAGTATAAAAACAAAGTATAAGAAGTAAAGCCATGCTGTTATGTTGAGCTGTAGAGAAATCAGGTCAACAAACTCTGACATAGCCAATCAAGTGGAAGCTCCAGTACTATTATGGACTACTGGACTCTTTTAGAATATTTTGCTGAGTTAACACACCTATAATATTCAAATGATGGAACTAAACAAAAAAAGGGATACAGATGAATGTCCATTTTGTATCTGTGTATTCAAAATGGTTAGGATAGATATATAGATACATTCTCTTAATGAATAGAGGGATTTGTTGTAATAGTGTTTATAAATAGGATATCATGTCTGCATCTTGTGCAGCAAATAACCACTAGGAAGAGAGTATGCAATGTGTTAATTATTGAAACTGTCCTACCAATTTGATTTGAAACTCTCTCATTGCTAATTTGTTTCTCAATAAAATTATGGAAAAATAATAAAAGTAATTAAAAAATAAAAGAAAGTGCTGATGATGGTAGCAGCAGGCAGCAGAGCAGCACAGGATCTGCTGACTAAATAATGAGGCAAAGGAGCATGGCTGCACAATCCTACAATCCTGCCACTCTGGAGCCAGTAAAACCATTAGCCCAACCTCGTCACGCTGTGTCTCTTTTCAATGCAAGTTTGTTTCTATCTTGCATCTCCTAATTTCAGGAAATTAGACATAAAACTCTCCTCATTCATTATAGGTAAAAAATGATCAGAAGAAGAGAAATTTTCATCATACACTAATTGCATCGTCAAATGACCTCATACATAATGAATCATTGAAAATGATGTATTCTGTAATAATTGTATGTTGCTAAAGTTTAAAATTGCTTTAACATATGGGAAAAGAATTGTAATTGAAATAAATTTCAGTTTTATACTATATTTTCCAACTATGAAATTTCTGGATTATACATGAGTTTCATAAATTTTGTGGGGGCTTGGGAGATGGCTCAGTAGAATAAGCACTTGCCTAGCAAGTGCAAGGGCCTGAGTTCAATCCCTGGTTCCACAAAAAATAAAAAAAAACATATATATATACAACATATATATATATAGTGTAATGAAAGTACTGATATTTTTATGTGTTGAAAAACAAATATCTCCCAGTCATAAAAACTCTGGGACTGATATGAAAAAGCCATTCAGATACCTTCAGTATTAATTTTGGGTAATTAGTTCTCCCAATTACTGATCCCTATTTGAAGCTTTTCAATAAAAGTTACTTCACTCCCCCAGAATCAAGTATCAGATAGTGGAAATCACATTTTTTCATGTGTGCAATAAAGACAATACCATTAAAGCTTCACAAGCTTAAAAACATCAATTTACCTATAAATATAAAACTAATGAAATTTCAGGCAGTTCTACTGTTGACTTGAAAACAGCCATGTTTCTACGCAGGAAAGAGACAGAAATGAGTTCTGTGATGCAGATACCATTAATAGGCGGAAGTCTAAGCAGAACAAGATCAAGTTCTTATTAATCCATGAGATCATTCTGACATCATCCATCAAAGTAAAGTTATATTATGATAAAACTGTGAGATAAAGATGCATAAGGGACATTATGTATCATATAAGACTATAAGGATACAAAATGTGTAAATGAGGATTTCTCTGCCATCAAAGTGTGTGCGTGAATGACTGTAACATAGATACTGCCTAATAATCACATTTTATCGGGCAAATGAGATTCAGTAATCATGAGGAGTCTGAAATTTTAAGCATTTATTTTCTAGCTGAAACGATTCTTGATGATCATAAGCTGTGATTGCTGCTACTGTTTTCCACTGAATCAGAAAATATATAGTGATTATGCTAATAACATGATTTGGAGTTTGAAGAGTAGAGTGAATGTGTTTCTCAAATTTTATTCCCACCTATCAAGGATAGTCCCCCTAATGGTGACCTTCAGAAATGAGCTAAGAGGTAAAGCCCAAAGAAGATTCTTATCCTGGTTCGTAGCTTCCAGTTAGCCCATTAGTTAGCCTTATAAAAGACAAGCTCAACCACCTACAATCATATGAAAGCTCTCTCAAATATTGAACTATAAAATAGACAAAAAGACAGTAGTACCGCAAGGCTCAGAACACATCACTTCACTGAAAACTTTTAAAGGTGGACTAAAATAACTTTTGCTAAATGTTGGAAGAAGTGCACATACTGAAAACAGACTGGGATTTACATGTTGCTTAATGAATTGTCCCAATTTACAAAACTTCAAATATAAGTTCCTAAGATTTGTTACAAACTTTTATTTGAATTAGTATGTGTAACTTATGCCATGTTTTTCATTTTAGAGAACAGATCTAATTTTTTAAAAAATATAGATTCATGTACGAAATTTTAAAATTGTAATTAAGTGAATAGTATGTTTAATGAAGGTAAAAACTCAATGCATTCAAGTTCTATCCTCAATTTTTTAATCATAATCTTTTTTGTTTTTATGTATTTAGTACAGGATCTCACTACTCAGTGGTCCTCCTGTATTTCAGCCACCATGTCCAGTCTTAATCACCTTCTCAGTGTGCTGGGGGGTAGGGCCAGCATGGATTGAACCCTAGTCCTACGTGCCTGCCTAAGCAGGAACTTTAATCCACTGAGCTACTTGGCTGAGCCCTTTCATCATAATCTTAACTCCAGTCACCCTGTCACAATTTTCTCTTTCCTCCAACCTTTCCTGCCTTGATAATACTTGCATATCTATTCTTCACTCTTTACCTGAAAATTTGCTTTACCTCAAAAGTTAGATCAACTTACTCTGAAAAGTTTATGAAACCACCTTATTTGGCAATGAATGTCATGCTGTAAAAATTTCTTATTTTGCTATGGCTCTTTCCTTCCATTATGAAATCTTTTAGGTAGGATTGAGAATATATTGTTTCTTTGTAGTCCATTTTGTGTTGCTGTAATGAAATACACAAGATTGGATACTTTTATGAAGAAAAGAGGTTTATTCATCATAAACCTTCAGAAGCTGAAAGTCCAAGATCATGCAAACTTTTCTGATTAGCCTTCAGTAAAGCCTTGTTGCTGCTTAACATAGTGGACAGCACAAGTCAGTACAGATCAGAAATAACCAATGTACACAGCAGAGATCCCATGGGAAGAGGAAAGCAACAGATCACCGAGAGAGAGTCAGGTTTCCTTCTGTGGAACAACTGATTCTCAAGGAAAATAGCTCTGTTCTGTGAGAACAACATTGATCCTTCTAAAGAATGGTGTGTTAGTTAACATTCTGTAACTGCTGAGGCAAAGTACCAGATATAAAGGTAAAGGAAGGAAGGTTTATTTAGGTCATAGCTGTAGAAGATTTTTTCCATAATTGTCTGG
>NW_004524733.1:2160398-2168983 GCF_000260255.1 Octodon degus
ATTTTAGGAAGAGTCTACAGGGTGTTTAGGGTCTCACTACTAGACTGGACTCATTAGTGATCCACCTGATTACAGCCTCCTGAGAGCTGGGATTACAGGTGTGCGCCACCACGCTCAGTCTCAGTCACCCTCTTAGCGTGACCCTGGTAGGCCCAGGGATTGAAGCCCTGTACCTGCTTGCAGGTGCTTTAATCCACTGAGCTATTGTCCGGCTCTGTGATCCTATTCTATCAGAGATGGAATTGCAAAGCTGGGTCATGTCAATTGAAATCTCTGGTCTACCACATTAGCTGTATGATGTGGAGCAAGATTCATGAATAGCCTATGTTTCAGTCTTCCAGTGTGTAAAGATGGTACAATAAAATATTGTTTACCTTATAGTGATTTATGAAGATTTAGTTAATAAATACAAGTAAATGTGCAAAGAAGCGAACAGGCACAATCAAGTGCTACATAAATATTGCTCTTAATATAGTCTAAAATTGTCATAATGATGAGAACCATTGTGAAATTTTCTGGGAAATAATGTATTTCCATTAATAATCTCAATAGTTGTATGTTACAAAATTTACAAAATTAATGGTGAAATTTGTGTGGTTGAATAAATTTCTAATATTTTTTTTTGACAGATTTGAGGATTGAACTCAGGCCCTTCCGCTTGCCAGGGAAGTGCTTATTCCACTGAGCCATCTCCCCGGCCCCTAAATTTCTAATATTAGAGACAAAATAGAAAAAGAACACTGAATATATAAATTTAACAGGAAGAGTCATCATTTTGGAAGCAAAACTATACATATTTAAAGATAAAAAGACACCATGTGTAAAGGAAAAGAAGGCTAAATATGCTATTAATAAACTTCTTATTTCTTATTCTTTTATTGTAATTATTTCACTTAACTTTTTTCTCTAAGAAGAATGTGCATGTAATAATTTTTAAATTGATCATGTGATTATAGTCAAAAAGATATTGCACAAAATCAAAACAGAGTAGATGACATATTTACAAATTTTTGATTAAATTGTTTTAGAAAGCATACAATAAGGATTATGCCTTAAAATGAAAATGCTGAGAATGCAGTTATTAGATATAACAAACAATTTCTGAAGTCAGATTTTATAATTATAGATATTAAAAAATGAACAGGCACAATATTAGACTATATAGCTTAAGACAAATAATAGTGGAATGGAAAGAAGATATTTATTTGGTAATTTAAAAAGCATAAGACAAAATTGATATAACAAGATCCACACCTGGATATAGATTACAGAAAATAGTAATTGAAAGAAAAATGCTTCTACCCTTATAAAAACAAAGAAAAGATAATGTAAAGCATAAAGTGTCATCAGTAAATGTTATATTAGAATTCAATGTTAAAAATACTTAATAGAAAAATGTTCTTAGGCTGGTGAGATAGCTCAGCAGCACAATGCCTGCCTGGCAAGCAGAAGGTCCTGAGTGGACCATGATTTGGTCCTGAGTGGAGTTTGATTCCCGGTACCAAAAAAAATGTTATTTATTTTTTAGCCACATGATGAGTTAAAACATAGTAACAATGGAATGATATTTTCAGACATACAAGGCTTCAAAAATGAATTATGTAATAAAATGTAAGGATAAAGAATGTAATGACTTGAAGAAAAGATAAAAATTAAAACCATGAATATTATGAAGAAAATATCGGAGTTGCTGCATTTATAATTATTGTTCTCAGCATCATGGGACAATTTAATATAATGTCAAATTCTCTTCAAGTATCTGAGAAAAAAAATGCCAGAATAAAGAATCTTATTCTAAGTCAAAGAAAGGTATAAGATAATGAACACATATGGCTTTATATAAGAGAAGTAGGGAAGTTTACACCCATGCAAAAGGGAAATTTACAATGCAATATGAGAAGCAAAGGGAGGGCAAGGCCTGCAATGTTCCGAAGGTTCGATAATTCCCCGAGTATCCCCATGTCCAAATGTGGATATCTGGGATCAAAGCAAGAAGAACAAGTTCTGGCTGATGGTGCAGGCAATGGAAGGGTCAGCCGAGACTAGACACTGACACACAGTTTAACTACATATTGTTCACAAGCACAACATTCAGAGAACGGAAGAAAGGAAAATGACATAGATAATGAACATACATACATACTTTCAAGGTATTAAACAAAGTGAAACAATAAAAAAGTAATAAAAGAAAATATAAATAATACTGTAACCAAGAAGTATGTTCTCTAAGAAGCACAAAGTAAAAAGTCTAAAAACAAATAAAACAAGGCATAACAACTACGAACAAATATTTTTAAGATGTAAAGTAAGGTTCCATAGACAGACATGGGGAATTCTTCAAATTATATTTATAAAGAAATTGTACAATTTCTATAATTTCTTCCTTACGGATCATCATTTTTTTTCGGTATTTTAGGGAAAGGTCTACACTGTGTTCACGGTCTCATTACTACATCAGAATCGTAGTGATTCTCCTGTTCACAGCCTCCCAAGTGCTGAGATTACAGGCGCACGCCACCATGCCCAGCATGCCCCCGGGGGCGTTCCGGCTCAGCAGGCCCGGGGATGACACCCCGGCCCCTGCAACTGCTTGGAGGCGCTTTAATCCTCTGAGCTATTTGGCCTGCCCTAGACTGCCATATTTTGAATGATACAAAAGTCTAATGAAATATGAAAAGTTACAAAGGAAAGAGAAGATAAAAATCCATCTATTAACTTTGGATAGGGAAGACAGTGGCAGTAAGGATTGAAGAAAGAGAGAGGAGAGAGAGAGAAAAGAAAGGATAAGAGAGAGGGAACAGGGAGGCAAGGATGACTGTGTAGTGGTGTGCAGAATATAAAGCTGCGGGCAGGCAGGGACTCCCTTTCATTCTTTATTCCACCTACTCCATGTGCGTTTGTCTTAACCTTTCCTGTAAGAATGATTCTCAGTGTGCACATCACATGGGGACTATATGAGAAGAGCAGTGGGCCGGTGAGATAGCTCAGTAGAGTAAGTACTTGCCTGGCAAACGCAAGGTCCAGAGTTCAATACCCGATACCGCAAAAAAATAGAAGAGCAAGGGAAGAAAATGAGAATGGTATCAAAGTTAAATCATGTCCAAAAGGCTTCATCCCAGAAGATTATATATGTGACGACCTGGAGGTGCTCACACGTAGCTTATTCTCCAGGCTACAGAAGTTTCTGTATTGGGGAGTACAGAAAAAAATTAAATCCCTGCCAAAAATGTCATGAAATGAAAAGCAACCCTGGCATCATAAGCAACAAAGAATGAACAGAAAAGGAAAATTAGTGTCCTTTTTAAGTGATTTTATCAAATTTGCATATATATTTTTTTAAAAATGTAGTACTATTCTTATGCAACATTTGTGTCAGAAAGGTATGAAATTCTTATTTATCAAAATGGTTATGATCTTGCAATGTACAATACAGTGGTTAGAGAGTACATTTCTTTTATGCTCCGAGCTCTTTTTTGATGTGCATAATACATATATATTATACATATCAGGAGTCCCTGAGTGATAATAGTTAGATCTGTAGGTTTATCATGGCTTTAAAAAAATAACAAGAAAAGAAAGATACATGGACAACACGAACACCTTTAATAATTGCCGTGGTTTACACCTAAGCTTTCTGCCAACATTCTCCTGAGTTTCCCAGGTGTTTGCATCACTCGGATGTTGTACTCATGAGTGGACCCATTATTGATGCTTCGAGTAGTCAACTGTCCCTTTAGGAGAGAAAGCCTGCCTGGAGGTCGGGCACCCCACGCAGCATGGTTGCTGTGTTCTGGTCCTCAGCATCTCACTCCCTTTTCAGCTTCCTGGCTGCAGTGGGTCAAGTGACTGCCTGCCCTGCGCCACTCTGCCACTCTTCCTCTGCCTGTGACCTGACAAAATGGTGAGTACAAATAAACCTGTCTGCCTTTCAATTGTCAACGTCTCAGCAACAGGAAGGTGAGTAAGACTTCCGGCTAGCACTGTGTGTGCTTCTTCACGAAGTAATTGCTATAGGCGTACAACTTAGGAAAGTCGTGCACTGTGAAAGTTTTATATACTTGCTATATTTAATAACATTATTATCCATAAATGTAAGAAAATCAATGATTTCTATAAAAGGCAACTTAAAATGTTTACTTTAAATGTAATGTTATTTCTATTAGTCAACACTTCTTTATCAATAGGCCAGTTCATTATTGGCAAACTCATTAGTGTCTAAGTAGTCTGACAGTATTTCTCTGTCAAGTTTTAATTCCTGATTTCAAGGAAATACAAATTTGTTAGTATTTAAATTTGTAAGCAGTTTACTTGAGGACATTTGCATTAGTCATAAATATATTCTTGGGAGACTAGAGATATAACTCAGTAGAACAGCTCCTGCCTGGCAAAGCAAGGTCCTGAGTTTGATTCCCCTTACCCCCAAAAAACATATTTTTGGGTAAAATGTATTAGTCATTATATCATTATTAGTAAAGTTTAAAATATTGTGAAATATTTGCAGTACACTTAGTATTCTTTAGATACTCAAGTTCATTAAAAGTTTAAAAAATTGTCCATCTGTCTATTGATTCATCCAACTATCCATTTGTTCATTTATGTGCCAAACATTTAAAAAGTACTTTACTTATGCTTACTTTAGTATTATAGTATTGACAATTTAGAATAGCTGCTCTTATAGAGCCAGTCTACTCAAGGAGAAATGCACTGTGACAATTAGTCATGATATGCTAACTTCACATGCCTAGGCCATTAGTAAAACATAGTTGTGGGTGAGTCCGTGGAGGATTCATATGTAACCTAGCAAACGGAGGGTGAAAACACTCCCAAGGTGGGTGACACTTGTAG
Source organism: Octodon degus (assembly GCF_000260255.1). Taxonomy (NCBI): domain Eukaryota; kingdom Metazoa; phylum Chordata; class Mammalia; order Rodentia; family Octodontidae; genus Octodon; species Octodon degus. The sequence continues at coordinate 2,165,244 of NW_004524733.1, forward strand.
CAGTAAGTTTATAGGCTGGATGTAATAACAAGCAAAAGAAGGAAGTGTGCCCATCTTGAAGTATCCTAGCCTTCCTGGGTTGGTCTGTCCTTTGCTTCCGTAACCTTGGGACACTGGACTCCACGTCTCTAGTTTCTTGACTGCCAGTGCTATTCTGCACTCATAACCCTCCACTAATATTTAAGCTTTTGACCCCCTGCTGCCTCATTCTTGGGCCCTCCTCTACAGCTTCATATTCTTGGGCGAGGATCTACTCATTACTCTGTCTCTCATGCATGCAGAAATCCTATGTGGATGGTTTGACCTGATTAAACCTCTGTGAGAAATATATATATTGCATTTTAGATAGATATAGATATAGATATAGATATAGATATAGATATAGATATAGATATAGATATAGATATTTTATGTCTAGATGTCCCCAGTCCCATGTGATCACAGGTGGGGCTTTAGGGCAGGTAACTTGATCAGGACAGAATGACACCCATCTGTATCAAGTCCACTGATGAGTTGATAGTAAAATGTGATTTGCAAAGGGAGGACTGGTTGGGGGAAGTGGATCCTACAGGTGTTATCTGGAAGGCTCAACCTGCTTTCTCTTCATCTCTTTCTGTTTCCTTCCACTAAGCCACTCTACCTTGGAGCCAGCAGACTATGAACTGAAACCTCTATGAACTTTGAGCCAAAATAAACCTGTCCTTTACTTTAGAGTTATCAAATATCGTGTCTCAACAATGAGAAGATGGCAAATGCAAATCATATGTATTATATTGATTCTGTTTCTCTAGAAAATACAAATACTTGCACAATACTAATATATTTTGTAAATAACAAACTATAGTAACAGGGAAATTGATATGCCTAAGTTATCATAAGAAGGCAAAAATCCAGTTTAGTGAAATAGATTCTGAACTTTTAAGAATGAAAGTGAATTTACAATTGAAAATAATACTCTGGTTGCCACACATCTGTTCCTTGAGAGTATCCATATGTCAACACAAGATACTAAAAATCATACCCTAGAGAGCAGCTTAGTGATTTATTACAAATGTACATTCTTTTATCCTCATGCGCTCCAACAATATACATATCAGCTAAGGTCATCAAAATGATTTACAACTCCTCTATGAAGAAATTGTTTTCGAAGTTGTGTATGATACCTGCAGTTGACATTTAAAGGAATACTGTTGGTCAACAGTACCACACTTTACAATGAACTAAGTCTTCTCAGATCAGATGAAATACATTAGACACAAATCCTACAAAATAAACACTTATATGAAAGGCTAATTTAGCTATTTAGAAATTTTATTTGACAATGTCATGAGTTTAGCTTCTGGAAAATAAATTATTAGTAATTTTTTTGAAAATAGTAGGTTTCTCAGTTTCAATAAATCTTAAAGGTTTACCTGAAAAAAAAAAGGTTACCTAAATTTAAGCTTTAAAAATATGATATAATCAGCACATTTTCAAGAAGAAGGTCATATGTATTTATAGTTGCCTGACAATAATATAAAAAATGATTAAGAACATTTGGGAAAACAGAAATCTGGGGAATATTATTGAAATGTTTATGTACTTTTCAGTTTCCACACAGCATGAATAATTACACAGGTTCCCAGAAGGCAGATTTCATCATCATAAAAGTAATTATTAAATGATTGTTATTTGTCACAATATCATTATTTATTAATTTATTTTTATAGATTAGATTTTTCTAAGTGGTAGTTAAATCTGAAGGAGATAACTTACATATTATTGCTTGGAAGTCCACATATATAAAATAATAAGCAATTATTTTTTATTTGAATGATATTAGGTTGGTCAGTTTAAATTTCCTTTAAATTCTATGACCTCATGGATTTTAAAACTTAAAAACCAATCTGAATACTAACATATGAAGAAAATACTAGACTTATTAAATGTAAACAGTGGCATTTGACCTTCAATTTCTCTGTAATATGGCATAAAGACTAGACTAACTTTTATTAGGAGATTACATATATGCAAATATATTTACATAATATTAACTGAAGTCTAAAATTTTGAGCAGCCATATCAAAATTCTTAAATTCAACCTTTTTTACATTATGGTCCTGTATTTGAGTTGAGAAATCTAAGCATTACAAGTATTCCATGCCCAGAAAAATACACGATGAGCTTTTATTTTGTAATATTCTTTTAGCCCATCTTCTGAAAAAGTAAAATAATTTTGTCCTAGCTAGAACCTAAGATTATCATCTTTCTAGTTTTTAGGAAAATAATGGCCTCAGCCAAATGTATTAGTGAATTAATGTCACATTCCTTTTTATTATAAAATTTAATTATAGAAAATGTCACTTCTCCAAAAGAAAAAAGTTGTTTATATCCTAAAACCATTCCTAATCAGAAGAGATGAGGATATTTTTAATAATCAAGTTTCACATTCAACCAACTAAAATAACTCCCCACTAGACTTTTCAAAAGGGATTAACAGGCAGCCAGCACTTTATCAGCCATGTGTCTCAAGTAAAAGTTCTCTTTGTCTGTTAAAACAGATTTATTTGTGATTTCTCAGATAGGACAAGTTAGATAGCTTACTTCAAATATCCTCAGCGGATTCAGATCAAGAATGAATAATGTAATACATAGACCAAAAAAGCCTTTTAAACAACCTCTTAATGACACTTCTCTGAAACTTAAAAGAGTTTGATATACTAGGAAGGGATTATATTAAATATACTTAGCATCTTCAATACTGAACTTAATGTCACACTCTTTTATTATTTATCAACTATTGAGGTTCAGTTTGATTTCTTTACTCATACGAGGATCTCCGATAGCGGCACTCCAGATTTCTGCAGCATAAGCCACGACAGGCAGACTTTCAACGAGAACTGGAATAGGAACATGACAAGTGAAAGAGCAGAGGAGAGACTGCCGTTATGCATCCACTATATCTGTTTACAGGGTTCAACATTAAGAGATATAATACTTCTAAAGAAGAAAAGTACCATAGAGAAATCTGTCCTTAACAAAAATAATGTAATAAAAATTTTGCCTGCTGTGTTTTTGAATAATCACAGTCTCAACTCTATGAGCAGAACAGTTTCTCTCCCAAGTATTTCAGTCTGAGATGCAGGGGCTGAGAACCCCATCTGCCAAAAGCCGACTTCAGGCTACCATGGCTCCTGGAACACCCAGCACCCGGCTCCTCCCTGCAGTGTCTAACCTGTCAGAATTGTGCTGCAATGTACAGCCGCCAACTGTAATTAGCTCCTGTGCGCGTCTTATACAGAACAGCTTGTTCATCAGATCGGCTGGGCACTCACTTAATAAGATCTCAGAGGGGTGAGAATACAGCCTGGGGACAATGTGGAGGGGTGGAGGAGTGAACCAACGAACACCCAGGAATCTGGGTGGAGGGATGAGGGGTACAGGCAGTGGAGCACACTAAACGTCTGCTGCATCTCACATGTCTATTTCTACAACTCTAAATACAAATACAAGTGGACTGAATCCAAAATTGATATTTGGGCAAATTTTACAGTATCCCGAAGATCATGGTAAATCTGAATGATACTAATTTATTTTCTTATTGGAGAGAAACTGGTATTTGAAATGCATTTGTTACCCTAAAAATAAATGAATAGGTGCTAGGGAGATGGCTTGGGGCTGGGGAGATGGCTCAGTAGAATAAGCGCTTCCCTGGCAAGTGCAAGGGTCTGAGCTTGAGTTCAATCCCCGGTTCTGAAAAA
>NW_004524733.1:2169848-2172078 GCF_000260255.1 Octodon degus
TTACCACTTACTCCTATTTTTCATTCCTTGTTTTAGCCATATCCCTCCTTGTCAGATTTGTCTCTGAGCCACACAGACACCCTCATTAGCATCTCTGAACATTATCTTGAATCTTCCTCAAAAGCTCGTGAAAACCAGCCATTTCCACTTCTCTACTATATTGAGATGCAATGTTATGTGCCCCATGTCATCTGCTTGAGAACACCTTCCTATTACCTTGAGAAAATATGTGGAGGAGGTAATATGTGAGAGGACCGCTATGTCTAAAAATGCTTCCTCTTCTTAACACTCAGTAGTGTGGCAGGGCATACAATTCTTCATTGGAAGTGAACACAATTTTCTTATAGCCACTTAGACAGTAACATAGTCTTAATCCTTTCTTCTTTTTTTTTTTATTGTATCTAGGGCAGGGTCTATAGGGTGTTGAGGGTCTCACTGTATAGATCGGACTCATAGTGATTCTCCTGTTTTCAGCCTCCCAAGTGGTGGGATTACAGGTGTGCGCCACCATGCCCTGTCTCCATCACTGCCTCATTGCGCCCCTGGGGTGGGGCTGGCACTGCATACCTGGGATTGAACCCCTTCCCCTGTGCTCTGCCTAAGCAGGTAGCTCTGCTGAACTATCAAGCTGGTCCTGTCTTGATCCTTTATGTCTGATAGGCTGGAATTTTCCACTACTGCAACATAATGGAGTTGCTTTTCTATTCCTTGTGCTGGTATTTAATTGTCCCTATCAACTGAAAATTCTTGCCTGCAGTTATAAAAGTTAATAATTTCTATGAATTTGTGTTAGTGACTACCACTGTCTTGATTGTACTAAACACACACAAGCACACACAAACACACACACACCACACACACACACCATTAATTTTTCTCTTCTTATAAAGAAAATAATGTTGTATTGAATATCCTTAATTTCTAGTCTAGTTTTCTTACTGATCACTCTTATTTTATGTATTTTATTGTCTTGAAGATTTCTAATTTTTTTTAAATTTAAAATATTTTAACTATACCATCGTTTTATATTCCAAGAATTCTTTCTTGCTTTGGGGACATTAATTTTTATAGTATCCTCTTTTATTTATCTCATTTGCCTTCTATGAAGTAAGCTGTACAGATATGAAAATAGAAATTGTACGCTTTTGTAAACAATTTTAGTCTGTTTCTGGCCTTCTTGCTTTTTCTTCTAAGTCTCCTTATCAACTTGTTGGCTTTGTAAGGTTTTAACGCTTCATCTTTCTCCACATATATCGTGACTATTAGTTTTCTTTTTTTAAACATAATGAAGAATAAGGTACAATAAACCCTTTGGAATTGCAGTTCTTGTGGCAGAAATGGATGGAAATTAATATGGTGTTTAAAAAGAGGAAATTCACTGAGTTGAATGATTATATTTAGCCAGGAGAAAAAAAAAACATTAAAATATGGCTGTGGTTGTCGGTGAACTGATACAAATTTTAGATAGTTTTTCTATGGAACGCTGAGAGAGGTTTAGGTGATGGTAGAAAACTCAAGTAGTTATAAATGAGAATCTGATGAAATTTCCATAAAAGTAATTTCTGAAAGCAGGTACTGTTTTCTTCCTATACCAAAAGGCTAATAAACAGGAAAAGTCGCTTCAGGCACAGAGTATACTCTAAACAAGAATTCAAATTACTACCTGAAAATTAATATTTAGTTTCTGGAATATCTTCTATAAAATTCCCATAAAAAGAGAACAACGGTGTCAAAAAATAAAGAACTGATATGTAAAACAAATGGATTGAGTTAATAATAAAACTTTATTTTTGTCACCATTCTAAGCATTCTAAGCCTGAATAATCAATACTAAATTATTCACAGGACTTTTCTTTATCATAAACCTCTACTGTGAAGTATGAGAATGGACTACATAGCCATAAAGCGCTCTGGAATCACTGTTTTTAGATTAAGGTATATGGAATTAGTAAATTGTGATAGGTGCCTTCATTGCCCATCTATTTTATACATGCACGTATATATGCATACATGTAATTAAATGTGCGTAAACTTAATGTTGTCTTTGAATGTATATTTGAGTCTATATATTTAAATTTGATGAGTCTAAGAAAATTTAGAATGGAATATAATATGCTGAATTAGATCATTTGAAGTTCTCCTTAAGAAATTTCAGCGTTAACCTCTTTGCAAAATTATCATTGAAGTTCAATATTAAATGCTTCTTTAGGTCAGATGAAACTTATAATTC
>NW_004524733.1:2172556-2173444 GCF_000260255.1 Octodon degus
CCCCGTACCTGCTTGCAGGCGCTTTAATCTGCTGAGCTATTTGGTCGGCCCTTGTATCATTCTCTTGATACTTAAGTGCATCTGGTTTCATTTATCTTCCAGGGACTGTGGAACTGGGAATGAGAGTCCCAGTGTTCTTCATTGTATATGCTGTCTGAATCTACGCAGACAAAATTTATGTATTTCCTACTATGCTGCCTTCATTATTAAGAATGCTAAAAATGATGAGTATAGTGTTGAATACTGGCTCTGAAGATGGACCAGAGTTCTGATAGACTGGCTGTGTTCCAGTGGCGCATGGACTAGATAAAATTGCTTGCTCTATAACAGAGATGTAAATAAAATTATCAAGTGATTTCATAAGTTTATATTGAAGAAAAATATAAAATGCTCATGCAGTGTTTGTCATAATGTTAAAAACTTCTGATATTCAAGGGATTACACACATCCCACCACCACTGCTGCAAACCGTGTGCTATATCAGCCTTATCCATTACCTATAAAAAGTAAATTGGTGGTGTGTATTAGTCACTGTGTTATGACAAAGGATCTACAAACTGTGGCACAGCGTTTCAGGGTAAATCCTGAGAGGATTTGACTGACATTGTCAGATACAAAAGTTACACTTCTTGTTATATAGGTCTTGTTTTATCTTGGTCTTAACCATCCAGCAGAAAAATATAAAAACGAGGTATAAAAACTAAAACCATATTAATATGCTGAGCTGTAAAAGGCACAAATCAACACTGTCTGAAATTGCCAGTCCTAGGGATAACGGACAACTATTATAGACTACTGAACTATATTGGATTATTTTGCTGAATTCATGCACCTACAATATTTACCTGGCAATGAAATACCCATCTTTGACAAAACTAAACAAAAAAA
>NW_004524733.1:2175519-2176028 GCF_000260255.1 Octodon degus
AAAATTAAATGCGAATTACAGGAGTTGAATGAAATTTTCTCAAAGTTCAAATGAAATGAATGTATCAAAGTATAGAGCAAGCTATAAGAAAGAAACCTTAAGGGAAATGTTAATGATGGGAACTTGAAATACATACATACTGGGCATTCTCAAAGGAGAATAAACGACTAATGGGAGAGATTCATTAATTAAATTACTAATGGAGAATGTTGAAAGAAAAAGCTTGCAGACTGGAAAAGTATAGAGTCCAAGACTGGGTTCTTAAGAAAAAATCACCTAGATACATTACATGAAAATTACTGAATTAAAGTGGAGGAAGAAAGCATATTGGCATCTAGACAGAAAGGAGAAGATGGTCCCAAACTAAGAAAATCCTTTGCTAAATATGAATCCAGGAGGAAGGAGAATAGTGCCTGTATTTTCTCAAGGGAATTGGGCCACCAACCTAAAACTCTGTACCAAGCATGTAATTTTATATCAGACTACAATAAACTTTTAATGGTGTAGAA
>NW_004524733.1:2177216-2179539 GCF_000260255.1 Octodon degus
CATTACATATAAAGTAAAAATACAAAACTCAAGAGCCTTTAATAATGTGTTTCTGGTGTGTGTGTGTGTGTGTGTGTGTGTGTGTACACCTATAGGTCCTTGACAACCTTGTGTCTCTGGAAAATTTTACAATACTGACAGATCTCAGGGCACAAGCAAATAATTCACAATACTTATGTATGGACACAGCAAAGCAGCAAATTTAGCCTTTATTTTAACAGGGCCTGGGCTTCAGCACAAGGAATCAGGAAGTAGGAGGGAGACACCACCCCAAATAAAACACCTCAGAAGTGGCTGGTGGAAGCTACAGGCCTATTGCAGGGAAGGGCAGGACTGAATGCCTTTTAAAAAGTAGGTTACACACAATCTAACATCTTTACTTGGAAATTAAAACAAGATTAAATTGCCCTTGGATCAAAAGGAAATCACTAGCAAGAAAGTAATGAAAAGACTAACACTTTCTACAAAAACTGATGAGAAACAGTGAAAGCTACACTGGGCATGATATTGATGGTCCTAAATGTTTTTTTTTTTCTATTAAAGTAGAAAGATGGAAAAAATAGAACTTAGTACAAACAGAAGCAATCAGAAAGAAAACTACAGGTTACCAAACTAAACACAATAGGAAAATTACTAATGTTAAACTTCAAATTAATGAAATAGAGAAAAAGAAGACAGGAGAAAGGATCTGTAGGACTTAACATTTGTTGGTAAGATAAAATATTTTGCAAGTGTGATTCACAGGGAAGCCAGAGATACATTAAGAAAAAGGACAGAAAAATAAGAACAAGAGACAGATTAAAAATGTGGAAATACTGTATACACTGACAGAAACAAATGTGAAACTTTACAGAAAATGGATAGTTTCTGCTTTAGTTTCTCACATTAACTCAAGAAAAATTAGGACACTTGAGTAGCCCGATTACCAGAGTAGAGATGAGAAAAGAGATTAAATAGGTGTCATCGAAAAAATCATTAAGAACAGATGGGGTCACAGATGAGACTGTTACAGTCCTTAATCTGAGTCATAATTTCTATTTTATTTACAATGTATGTGATCCTAGAAATAGAAAGCTTATAAATTCATTTTATTATCTATTGTGATGTTTATTTAAAAAATAAAAGTTCTAAAGCATTTTTACTTATTAATATACAAAATTTAATATGTAAACTATAAAATAATTAGTTAAAATATTTGATGGTTGTCATGTACTTATAATATAAATCAATTCAATCTGCTACTTAATATAAATATAATGTATTTCTCTTTGGAACCAAATTAAGTTATATTGTAGAAGTGATTTAATTTTGGGGAAATATAGTGTATCAAAGAACAATGGTAAAAATGCAAAAATGGGAAATAATTGTTTCTTTTGGTGTACATGTGTGTTTGTGGTGACGCTGACATGTCAGGGCTGGAAAGCATTCAAAACCAAAGATATCAAATCAATGTGATTTAAATAAGGAAATATTTAAAAATACCAATGGAACCAAACAAAAAAGGTGGAAGGAGAAATCTATTTGCTACATGACAAAATTGATGCTTATCTTCCCCCACGGGAATACTTGCAGCTTCTTGAACTACTGCTTATCCATGCTTTAAAAAAATGGAAATGACTATTGTTTCAAGGAATATTGTTTATTTCATTACAAATAAAATGTTCAGTGGGTTGACATAATGTCAAAAACTTAAAATTCTAAGAAATATGTTCCATGGTATATTGAAAATATGCAATATCACTTTGCAGTAAAATAATCTACTACAGACATACTGACAAACATGTACAGAAATACACTATATAATCTGTTCATATAGGGGTCCCAATTAAAATTAAATACTTGATGATCAAATATATGTATATTTCTTTGCTAGCTATGAACGGAAATAATTTTATTACTTAAAACTTGAATACATTGCCTAGAATTATATTAAAAATGAAATATACCTGGCAGAAAATACCATACTAATTGATCTGATACAGTGAGCACTGATGTCCATTTTACTAGTTTTACATGTTAACATTTATGCTTTGTATGTGTATTATTTCATATATAATGTATATACATAGACATATATACATATATATGAAAAACAAAATGGGTCACATGGAAATGCAGAGGGAAAATTTAAGGTCTGAAGAATATTTTTTAGCAATAATGGAAGTTTAGAATTTTTTACTATTCTTGTCTAAATAAAAATAATTAGTTTTCCAACAAATGATGACATATGAAAATGCAGCATACAAACAAATTTAGGAAAATATAGGTTAAAATACTACAAAGGGAATCAAACCTTTTCAAATTCAAAAGATAAATATTTTGA
>NW_004524733.1:2180259-2183734 GCF_000260255.1 Octodon degus
TAATAAAGCCCTATATATGTCTGATATATACATATTCACAGCTGAGGACAATTCCACAGAAGAACTACTGACAATGCCCCACAGGTCATCAGTGTAGGTGACCAATAATGGTAAGGAGGAGGAAGAAGGCGGGTGTAAGGCAATCTATTCTGATGATAAAGAAGAATAATTGGAGTAGAGCGCAGGAAGGAAGAAGGAAAAAGGAGACAATAAAATCAATAAACATCCACATGAAACACTCAAAGTAATATTTATAATTTGACCATATTTGTGCTCTTACAAAATTATTTTTATAGAGAACACAATTTGAAATAAGTCATGAATGCAAGTGGTCATTTCTCTTAGAGAAATAGTAACTTTTCCTAATGGCTTAAAATACATAAATATGGAATATACAAATATAAAGTCACTTCTCAACACGAAAATAACAATAAAATTAGAAAATTCATATTTATGAGGCAAAAGTACAATAAGAAATTTTGGAACCATCAAAATACATATTAATTCATTTTTACTGATATGGTCTATAAGATTCAGCTTTTATAACATTTCATACACATGATGAATATATTCCACTCAGAGTAACCCAATTTATGAAATCACACACAAAAGCAAAAATTATTAATAGAAATTACAGGTAATAACTTTTTCACAAGTCTCTGGAGGTAAATAGTACAAACAATCTAAATGCATGTTCAAATATTCTTTCTGAATACTGGAAATTAACATCTGGTACTTCAAGGTTTTCAGTAAGTTGTCTGATTAACATAACTAATGTTTAATTGTTCTAATCTTGTACCATTTTTCTACTTGGTATAACTTACTAAAATTGTTCAATTTTACTTTGATATCATAGCAATTTCTAATTGGTTTTCTTGGTTCAGTGTTGAGAAATATATTGTATGTGTTTATGAATAGGTATCAACATAGTTATTTTATGCATAATTGGCCAATGGATCTTCCATCTGAACATTGAAATAAAAATACAACTAGGCTTTGATAACATCTTCGATAGCCTGGATAAACTTCATTCCTAGCAAAATTTAAAAAAAGGGAGACTAAATTTAAAATTATTTTTACTATAGCTAACTATGCACAATAAAAATGTTCAGTAGGTATATTTTATCTTTTTTTTTCATTATTCTTTCTTTCATTTTTTTGTATGTATTTCAGGGAAAGGTCTATAAGGTGTTCAGGGTCTCACTGCTAGATCAGCCTGTTATTTATTGGTTTGTTTATAACCTCCCAAGAGCTGGGATTACAGACCTATGCCACCACGCCTAGACTCAATTGCCTTCTCAGCATGCCCTTGGAGGCGAGCCTGGCAAGGCAGGCCCAGGGATCAAACCCCTGGACTCTGAGCCTACTTGCAGGTACTTTAATCCACTGAGCTATTTGGCCAGCTCTTCAGTAAGTATATTTTAAATCCAAGAATTTTAAATATTTCCACCAACATACATCCTCTCTAATCAAGTTTTGAAAAGTGTGTCCTAATACTCTTGGCTTAAATTAACACATTTCTAGTTTCTCCATTAAATAAACATACCCACAATACGCAGGGGCTCACTTTACCACAGTTCTTCAAAATAATAATAATATATGTTAACATTAAGATTATTGCATTCATGTGAGTATAGTTACATGTGCATAACATATCTCATTGATTTTTGGACCACAGTTTCTGTATGTTTACAGTTTGATATTTATTCTTACCTAAACTTTAAGGGCATCACATCCATATTTTTGTGCAGAGCATATATGGCATTGAAATATGGGAAACAGGATATAAGTTTTCTTCATAAACAGAAATTCAATTCTTATTTTAAAGAGAAAATTAGAATGTGTTTCATTGGCCATGTGTTTCTTGACACAACAGGTTTGAATAAGTCTCTTGGACTTCGGATCCCACGTTTCGATGTTTAGGACATGCTGTCAAACTCAACATTTTGCCTGACAAATTCTGGTTAAACTGAAGCATACATAACCAGTGATTCTTAGATCAAACCTAGTTATGCTAATTTTATTTCATGATGGTATGCTACAAGAATTATCTCCTGCTAATAAGTCCTAGAATAAATTTCTTTTACAGTTAAAATATAAAAAGAAGAAACTTTATGGCTGGTCAATAATTCATTGATTATTTCTCTTTCTGCATCTGCCGGGGTCAGTCTCAATTCTTAGTACTTTATTCAGGGTCATCAAACTTGAAAGCAGCACAAATGTCTTTCAGTTAGTGCATGAGAAAACAAAATAAACGGCTAAATAAAAACAACAGAATAGTAGTCTGCACTAAAAGAAACTAAATTAAGAACCCATGAAAAGATTAAAAATGACAACAGGGGGCCGGGGAGATGGCTCAGTAGAAAAAGCTCTTCCCTGGCAAGCCCAAGGGCCTATGTTCAATCGCTGGTTCCAAAAAAAAAAAAAAAAAAAAAAGCAAATTTTTAAAAAGCACTAAGTGGAAGAAGCTACTTTGAAAAGGCCAACTACTACATGATTTTAACTACATACATGGCACTGTCGAAAAGGGAAGAGTAGACAAAAAAGACTCATGCTTGTATGGGGTTAAAAGGGAAAAAGGGTGAAAGGCAGGTTTTTACTGAAGTTTATGACAGTGAAATTATTGTGGATGATATGCTAATGGTAGAGATAAAATATAATTTATTTTTTAAAAGCCATGAAATTGACACTGCCAAGATTCAGCCTCATGCTAAGTGTTGAGTTCGGGTAAAGGCAGTATGTCAGCCCAGCCCCATCAGTGGTTAAGCAATGCACCATTCCCTCAGAGATACGGTTAGCAGGGGAGACTGCATTTGTTATAGGGAGCATAGGAGAACTCTGAATGCCTTCTTCTCAGTTTTCCTGTGAACTTAATAATTTCCTATTAAACACAACAGGCTTAGGAAGTAGTTAATTGATTTTCTATCATGCATAAGGTGTGCACCAAACATAATAATTTTAAAATATATAAAAGACCATCACCAGTGTGTAGTAATTTTCCAACAGAGTCAAGTTCAAAAAGGCTTTTATGGGCTGAGGAGATAGCTCAGCAATCTAAGGTCCTGCCTGGCAAGTTCAAGGTCCTGTGTTCGATCCCCAGTACCACATGCTGTGCCAGCCTCCCTGCTAAAAAGGCCACTGAAACCTGGCTTGGTGGCACACACCTGTAACCTCAGAGCTGGGGAGGCTGAACAGGAAGATCATTGTGAGTCTGAGCTGCGTAGCGAGACCCTTTACCAAATAAGTAAATCAATAAAAATGTTTCTTTAAAAAAATAAAAGCGGTTTTTAATTGAAATTTTCTCAGAATGGAACATATATACAACAATCAAGTTTTTGTGTTTTATGTACAATATATCCCCAAAAGATTCATTCTCAGGACAATAAACTTATCCATGGACCTATGGGTGAATTAATTAGCATAAGAGCTGTTACGAAGCTGGACCTGTTGGAGGGGGAATGCCTTCCAAGAGTGC
>NW_004524733.1:2185009-2186180 GCF_000260255.1 Octodon degus
TATTATGAGTTTAGTGCAGGGTCTACAGGGTGTACAGGGTCTCACTAGTTCTCTACTGGAGTAGATTGAACTCTTAATGATCCCCCTGTTTTCAGCTTCCTAAGGGCTGAGATGACAGGCGTGTGCCACCACATGCTCATTCTCAATCCCTGTCTCAGAGTGCCCCACGGGGGAGGCTGGCACGGCATACCAGGGATCTAATCCCAGCCGCTGTGCTCTGCTTAAGCAAACACTTCAGTCTACTGAGCTCTCAGGCCAGCCCCTAGAAAGTACAATTTAATATATTGCATTATAATAACAAGATAACTTTACAATTAGGATTATTCTAGCAAGTATAATCTGCCCAGATTTCTAGATACACTTTTCTATCACTTTCTGGATCTCATTTTTCTCAAACCATTTGTTTTCTACCTACCTCATGACATTTTAGACACTGATTGGCATTTTGCTTGAAATTTTCATTAGACAGAGAAAGGTACTGTTTTAGGTAAGGGTCTACAGGATGTTCAGGGTCTCACTACTAGATCGGACTCATAGTGATTCTCCTGTTTATAGCCTCCCAAGAGCTGGGATTACAGGCATGTGCCACCACATACAGTCTCCAAAGCTACTGTTTAAAATGTAAACTGAAAAATATAAATATTTTAATCTTCTTATATCTTTTTATTTTGTAACAAGATGATGAGGTTTTTGACATTGCAACTATAATCTTTTACACTTTATCATTTATTCCTTTCTAAACACAAATTTCTGCATTCATTAGATGCTGAATTCTTCCAGATAATAACTAATAGCATTTCATAATTATGAACCACAATAAAATTCATGGCCACTATTTCTTGGCATCAGCGTAAAGTGACCCAAAAAGCCTTTCATACAAAGGTGGACCCTTGAGAGAGTGGAGGACCAATTGCCTGAGCCACTGGGGCAATAACATGAAACTGAGTGTAGCTGGCGTCGACTGTGTCAAAGAGAACATCGTCGGGACTGCCCAAAGGCATTTCCCCAACACCTGGCAGCAATCTCCCTGACCATGTTTGAAAGCCAGAAGATAACAGATGAGAGGATGTCTAACAAGACTACACTATCACCCCCTTAATCTATATGCGTAATGATGCGCACATCAAGTTCATCTTGGAAATATGATGATCACCTTTGCCAAACTCGATGA
>NW_004524733.1:2186985-2188041 GCF_000260255.1 Octodon degus
ACTGCCAAATTTTCCCTACGCACAAAATAATCACTGCATCTTTTATCCAAGGAAATGGAATGTTTTCTGTTGCTCAAACATCATTTCCAGGAAGAAATATGCTAATGTTAGAACATATTTTAAAGAACAATTAACATAAAATCCATTAGCTATAACCCGTCATGTCCCAAAGAGAAACTAATATGTACAGTGAGCAGCGTGCACAAATGAACGTGCAGCGTTGTGGAGCCGGCGATTTCCATGCGCTCGGTTGACTTCTGGCTCCAACTCTTAACTCTCCTCAGTCTTTGTCAGTGACCCTTGGCTGTCTCCAACTACTCAAGCTGCAAGCAGACTGAAACCAATTTGTTTTCCTTATGTTTTTAAAGCCACTAGCCTGGTATGCTAATTAGAAATAAATCGCTTGACCCATAAAAGAAACGGCAGGAAACCTGAAATGAAGGCATTATCCAACACTTCATGCTCCTTAGTGATGCCATTTTAAATATTTCAGACAGCCCATAAATAATTAAAACCTCACCACAGCAAATTATGTCCTATTATGCAAATAAATAGCCTCCTCCCTGGTTTCATTAAAGATTCTAAATGACAAGCTGGGCAGTTTAAACATAGCAAGGTATTGCAGTGAGGCGAGAAATCTTTCAATATACTTTTTTAATTGTTAGTGCCAAAATTCATGTGGATTTTTACTCTAACACTTTAATTTGCATGAGCAAATAAACCTTTAATAAACCTTTTGTAAGTGGAGGAAATGCATCATTTAATTAAATTTGATTTGTTGAGAAACTATTGTGCCTCATGAATATTTAAGATCCACAAACTCTCCCTTTTACTGAAAAGCATACAATATTAACAGAGTAATCTTCAAGAAGTTATCTGACAGCATCTGAGAAGTGAAAAGTAATTAATAAATGTTTGTGATTAACTTATCAATAAAATCGACCGGCCTGTGCGCATCAGAATCCACAGCTCGCTTATACACACACTTACCATGTATCAAAGTCTACGCACATTGTAAAACCATGATAAAAATTTTAGTGTGTTGCTATCTCAAAC
>NW_004524733.1:2189492-2198088 GCF_000260255.1 Octodon degus
AATAAAAACAAACTCTACCTACATGGGATAAATAACAAGAAGTGTTTCATTGTTTTATTTAAGAGTCTGTCCTGATTTTTGTTGGTTTCTACATCCATGCAAGATTCAGTCAATGTGTATGAACTAAAGAGTGAGTAGGTACTGTTCCTTATATATGAGGTATCCTTTCCAAACCCAGAACTCAGAAGACTGCAGTAGTCATAAGCACACGATTTGGGAACACTTTAAGATTTCAAACAGACTCAGAGAAAGTGTCCCCAAAATCCAAGTGATGCTGTCCAGGGGCTATTAGGTTCTGCTCAAGCTTGTGCAACATCCACATAAACTTCTTATTTTAAATTAGATTTAAAAATATGGAAATAATATTAACAGAGCAGCATAATTAAAACTAATCATCTTTTGTTGCTTATTTCATGTAAAATAATTTTCATATAAAATAAATTTTTTAAAAATAACAAGTTTTCTCACAAAAAGAGGCCAATTTCTCTTATTTCAGTGAAACATAAAATTATTTCATTATTAAATCCCTTTTCAGTAAAGACTGTTTTAAAATGCAGAAAAATAACCTGCATTTTATATTAGAATGACATGTTTTCTTATTATTCCTTAAATTTAGGAAGAACTCATGTGAGTTCTAGTGAATGTTTTTCAAATAATGATGCATTATGATACCTTGATTAAGATTTCGTGGCTTTGATAATTCACTATTGCTTCTTAGATCAGAATTTTTGCTCTATAAAGAGAAGATAAGTGAATTGGTAGAATGGATAAATGTACCTCACCATGATTCATGAATTTAATTATTTCCACGATTCTGGAAAAGATGGTCCCATTCGTGTTTGTTCAGGGGAAGATGTCATGGTCCTGTTGCTCCCCCAATGCAGAGCCCACAAACTGAAGCAAAATGTCACCCAGTGCTTCTAATTGCAAAATGATTTGTATATATATAAGTCTATTTTTATTAATTGATCAGGTTCTCATCATCTCTAATCTATTACAATCATCCAGTTGTTTTCCCTATCCTTGACAAATACTTGTTACTAACAGTGATTACTTTTCTTCTTTGTTTCTTTTAGGGCTCTTTTTTTTTTTTGTCTTTTTGACACAGGTTCTCACTGTGCAGTTCAGGCTGGCCTTGAGCTCACTTCGCAGCCCAAGCTGCTCTAGAACTGGCGGCAAGCTGCCTGTGCGAGCCTCCTGAGTGCTGAGGTTCCCAGCACGTGCCACCAAGCCTAGCTCCGAACAGTGATTCTTTATACCAAAACTCTTTCAATTTTTTTGAGCACAATGTCTTATTCTTAATATAACACACAAGGCTGTCCTGCTCAGTCTCCACTGCTCTATTTCAGCTTCTTCCTCTTCCCCACTCCACACCCTCATCTTCCCTGTCTATTGCCTTCCATTTTGCCTCTAAGTTTTGCTCAGGTACTTCTTCTGTCATGAAATGTTCCTTGAAAGACCACGTAGCCCTGGATAACTCCTCTGAAGGGCTTCTGCACTTTCTGTTTAATCTCTCCTCACACAGCTCATCACGTTGTCAACATTTGTTTACATGAATTTTCTTCCAGCTAAACTGAGACTTTGCTATTCATCTTTGTGCCCTCAGCACTTTCCTGGTGGTGTATGAAGCATACGTAACAAAGTCATTCATTATTAAATGGTCCTCAATTAAACTATCATTAGCATTTTTAGAGAAGGAAAGAACACCGGCTTTGGCAGATTAGATGAAAACCCAAATCATAACTCTGTCCCTTTTCAGTCTTTGCTCATAGGTACTTAATAAAAAGGTAAAATTTAAGAACCTAAAGCATGGAGCTTGATATGAAATAGTCATAATTTGGGCTGTTAGGTGGTGAATTTTCACTACAACACAATCATTTCCTAATAATTAAGAATAGAAAATTGCTAAAAATTAAATATTCTGATTTACACTAAAATTTTGTGTCAATTAACAATAATCTGTTATTAGACAACTGATGCACTAATGTATAGAACATATTTACATACTTTTTGTGATCACATCCACCTAAATACTCCTATACTCTAGTTTTTGATATGAGAAAGGAAATGTAAACAGAAAGCATAGAAATCATGCAGAAGTGGGTCGAATCACAGGGGAAGGAACAGGAAGGCAGGGAGTGCACTATTCTTAGCACGATTAGGTACGAGGTTGATTTTCTTCAAAGAGTTCCATGAAATGGTGAGCCAAAACATGGAACTATCACAATGAACTAGAAATATAAGTACTTGTTCATAACAATACTGAGATAATAATCAGTTAATGTCATTAGTTATAAGATGTATACTAGAATATAGATTGCTAGATATCTAGCAATATAGAGTAGAGGTGCTAGAATATAGATTTTTTTTTGCAAACTGCAAGGTGACAAGAAATGCTACTTGTTAGAGTATGTCTCTCATGCTAAGTCTAGCTGAGAATCAGACTTAAGGAAAATATGGCACTGACAGGAATCCACAAGAATTATTGACACGCTTGTCTTAAGTAATATAGCTTAACCCTCTATCTTAGGTTGGATCATAGCTAAACATTAGCTCTTGAAATATTTTCACATGTCTTCTAATACGTTTTGTTAATTGTGGTTTGCTTGCTGTTTAATTTTGTTGTTTATGTTTTTATTTTAAGACACCTGTCTTAACTTTGGCACTGACACTATTTACTACACGTGACTGTTCTTTATATTACTATAGGCTGGTAAATTATTTGGTGTAGCATAGCCATTGTACAACAAAATATCTAAATTCTCAGTGGTTCAACACAACCTGTTGATTTTGTTTTTACTGTGACAGTTTTTGCAGGTAAGTTTGGGGGTTCATCTATGTGTTGGCTTTCAGGAAAGAGGGCTTCTAGCACTGAGAGCATCATACCCCTGGAGGTCCTGTGCAGAATCAGTTGAGAAAGACAGAATGGAACATGATGGCTGTGAAGGTTTTAAAGGAAAGTCCTGGAAGTGATGACATCACTGGCACTAGCCTTCTGCTTTGCAGATTCCTTGTGGTACCAAATTGGAGTTCAAGGAAGCTACGAAATTAGACTGGCTTGACTATCCCACAAAATTCATGTGCGGGAAATACTTCCAAGCAGCAGTATCCAGAACAACAGTGTTTGCCTTTAAGAGATGATTAGGCCTTGAGGGTGCTGCCATTGTAAATGGATTGATGTCATTACCCTAAATATAAGTGTTTTTATAAAAGCAAGTTTGTCCCGCCCTTACACCCCCTATTCGCACTTTCTTCCCACGCAGCTTCTTCCACCGCATGCCAAGCCACAGCAAGGGCTCCCCAAGGGGAAGTCTCTGGACCTTCCCCAGCCTCCGGAACTGTGACCCAGACAAACTTACACTGTTCATAATCTATCTAGTGAGTGGTATTCTGGTATGACACAGACAACAACAGACATGTACCTTAGTTATGTAGCACGTAAGAAAGGTACATCCGTGTGGCGACGCAGTACGTGGTTTCCTACAGTTTCCTCAGATTTATCAGTGTCTGTTCGTTTTTTCAAACCTCAGGGACTTTTACCTAATAGCTCTGGCAATGAAACTCTTTCTTGTCATTCTGTTCTCGCCTGACTTCCTGTCCATTTCAAGTGACAGTACAATCCCATTAATAATCGCCTCTTACTACATTTTTATATCTGGTATTCTTAATCATACCTGAAAATATTCTCTTACAGAAAAGATTATCCTAATTTTGTAAGAAGAGGCACAGCATAACAGAGATCTAGGGTGAGCAAGTAATTTAGCAGTGGAACATGTGCTTAGCATGTGTAATATCCTGGGCTTATTCCGAGGAAAGAAAACAAAACGGAGTTTGAAATAATATGGTTTTTAGCAAGACCCTAAAAGTCTATTCTCAGTTTCTTAGAATCAGATGTTGTTTTGTTTTAAAATAAGTGGCAAGTAATTACTATATTAACTTTTCCGCTAATTTAACTCCTATTATTTAAAACTACACATAACTTCATAAACAAAAATTTAGAAATATTTCTTCTAATTTATTTATGTCCCAATGCAATTTGATTTGTGTGTTTTGTATTTTAAATGTTCATAAATATGAAAATCTTTTTTTTTTATCTTCAAAGTACAGATGCTTTAGAGAAGAGGGCCCGGAATCATGCTGAAAACCATTAGGGCTGGCAACTGCTCCTCTACAGAAAATTCACTTTCCATTTGTGAAGATGGAACTCTTGAGTATCTTTCCCCTGTGGCAATGCCAGCTTTTGCAAATTGCCTGAGAGAGTTTCTATAGTTTTATTATAAATATCTTAATAAAATTGGATCATCTTTATTTCTATTTTTTTGGCATTTAAATGAAGCATTTGAAGCTAAAATTAGCATGGCTTTTCTCTATGAATAATTTTAAAATACACTTTCTGCTCTTGATTATGGCTTTCAACTTCTCATATTATTAAGGCTGATATCAAATATTACATATTTAAGTTGTGCAGATTTTTCTTTTATTCCAAGACAAAAGTTGGAATATATGGAAAAAACTGTCTTTGATGTATTTGGCATTTAAATATTTAGCAGTTTTTTCCCTTCTTGAATTGAAATAATTACTTCTGAAATTGTAATGCGTATATTTTAAATGAAATATTTTAAACTGTGACAAAATTTGACATATTTAATTGAGCTACTTATTTGCAAGTTTTGAATTTTTAACATAAGAACATTGACTCATTTATACATACCTCAATACCTTTACATATTTAGATATTTTTTCCCTGAAAAACTTAGCAGCCTGGTTTTATCAAGTGTACAGAACTATTATGACAGGTATTGTGTGTTTATTTTAACTTTTTTCTTCTATTTTTCTATCTTCATTTCTTGTCTTTTGTTTACTTTTTAGATCTTAATTCACCTATATGATTCATAAGATGGTAAAAATTCTCATTTTATGGGTGTGTACTTACATATGTCCAGAATGATGAGTTACACATGCTCATTAATATTTTCTGCATTGACTGTATGTGTAGTATTTTGTAAGAGATGAGTGATTTAAAAGTAATAAAAAAGAAAATGCAAAATAGTCAGTCTGCTTATCCTTAGAAGTAAATTATTGGAGGAAGTTATAGTATGAACTCAGTGGTCCTGGGGAGCTGTCAAATTATTCAGACCATGCACCCAAAAGACCCATTTATAATACACATCTATTTATTTATTCATCATCACCATTTTATTTGGGTAATTGTAGATTCACACACAGAGTTGTCTAAAAAGAGGATCTGCATCTTACAGAGCTTTCCACAGTGGTGAAGTCTTACACAACTGTGGTATAATATCACAAATAGAACATTAACGTTAATTAGCTGAAGATTCAGGACATTTCCACATCATATTGGTTCCTCATAAATCAATTTTTAGATTTTCCCTTGCAAGTAAACCCAACTTGATACATGGAAAGCTGGAAGTCTGAAATCAAGGCACCAGCAGTGTGACCCTTCCTCTGAAGGCTCCAGAAAGGAATCTCTCATCTCCTTCTACACAAAACTCCCATCTTCCCCATCCCGCTGGCCTTCTCTTCCTGTCTTCTCTTCCTTTAGTCTTATGCAAGAATGAATCACTGGGTAGAGGCTTCACTCACATAATTTAGCATGATTTCATTTTGAAATCCTTTAATACATTTGCAAAGACCTTTTTTTTGTTCCAAATAAAGGCACATTCATAGGCTTTCAGTGTAGGAAGTTGCTGCCTCTTACTAGGTCTGGTGAGAAAGGAGATCAGTACTAAACCCACCATGGTGCCCTTTTGTAGTCAGCCTCGTTACCTTTGGCTCTAGTGCTCTGAAATCCCTGCAATCACTCATTTTTTGCTAGTACATCATTTTGCTATTCAAGAGTATTATGTAAGTGAAATCAGATCACACAGACCTTTTAGAATTGATTTTTGTACCACTTATAATTCTCTGGAAACTTATTTTTATTGTTCCCTATATCAGTATTTACTCCTTTTTGAAAAACAAACCAGTGTTTCATGGTTTTGATGGATGAAAGATTAATCTTTCATTTTTGAAAGATACTAGGTTGTTTCCAGTTTATATACATTTTGACTAAAACTACTATAAGCATTTATGCAGAGAATTTTTGTGAACATATGTTTTTATTTTTCAAAAGATTCAGAAGTGTGCCTCAATAAATATTTATTTAAAGGTAATTGCTCTCATTTAGATATGAGGGTTAGGTTTTATTAAAATGATGGTCTTTTTTTAATCTTCAGAAATTTTACAATTGTTATAAATGCAGACTGATTTTCTGTTTGAGTTTTATGCATACATGGTAAACTAATAGTTTGCATTATTTTATGGAAAATAAGTATAGGTCTTATTCCTGCTGCTTAATACATATGATCCTTCATTCCTTTTGTGCCTATACATACAGGGTATGATTCACTTATTGGTAAGAGTGGTAGCCTTTAATTCCTTTATTTTATACTATGTTCCTAGTGTATTCAGAATTGTTGGATTTGAAGTAGCCATTTTTACCATAGAGCTTTCCCTGATACACTCAGATATCTAGATTTGGGTGTTGTTTATTCCAAAGCCACATCTTATGCAATCCTGGAAAAAAAAGATCAGAACCTACCTCACAGTTGATACTGGCATATGCAGAGCTTTTACAGGGTTTCCTCCCTAAGCCTCTTGAGGTCTCTGGCTGTGGGGACCAAGGCGCTGAGTCTGCTGTGCCTTCTAATCAAGGGGCATTGCCACGTGGCATCCAGATTAGAATCTGGCACCTGGCCTCTTAGTCTTCTGAAATGGAAATATCTCTTTCCATATTCTAATATATATATATATATATATATATATATATATATATATATATATATATTCTTTCCCTGTGTAAGCTTTTTGCTTTCTTTATGTCAGTATATTCCTCAGGCAGAGACCATTTTTATTATTTTTGAAAATATACCCAATTTATACAAGTTTGTTGGTTTTTCAAGAGGAACTGGCTTAATTAACAATAAACTACAAACAATTCAGTAAAGTGAGGTAGTTTAATTTCCAAAGGGATATGAATGAAAACAGTTTAGTCTTGAATTCCTACTTTGAAGCCTTGTTCCTTAAATTGTGAACTAAACATAATCAAACTCAGTTTAATAGCATACGTCTGTATTTTTATTCTGAAACATTTTTTGGTATAGATACTTACCAAAAAATGTAAAGTCTTTACTTGCATACAGTTGGCACTAAAAGTAATTTCTTGTATGGGCTTTAAACTCTACTTACAAAATATAAATACATACTATACAAGGTAAATATTTACCCACAAAAATTTGACATGCATATAGTATGAAGAGCTTTGTTCCTTTAATAAGGTTAGTATAAAATCTAGATAACACATAGTTCAGTTTTCAGTAAATATAATCAAGATTTGGTTTGAATAATAAATATCTCATTTATAACCACTGACACTATTAGTGCAAAGCCATCAGGAATGAAGTGGACATTGGCTTTAGCCAGGGACTTTTGAGACTAAGATAGAAAATGACATTCTTGTTTTTTTTTCTTTTTTGGTGGAACCAGGGATTGAACTCAGGCCCTTGCGCTTGCCAGGCAAGTGCTTATTCCACTGAGCCATCTCCCCGGCCCTGAAAATCATATTCTTTAAATGAATGTGAGAAAATGAAAATCTGGGAATAAACACATGGAAGATATTCAATTTCACTTTTAACTGAACACATTAATTGTGAAATTCAGATAAGATTCCATTTATATACACTGTGAAACTTTAAATAACATGACATCTGTGACTGGAGAGAAATGGGCAGGAAAGAAGGGGCAAGCAGAGCAAAGGGCTAGGAGGTGCTTGTATGCATGGAAATGCTCTGTGGTTAATCCATTATTAAATATAGCAAACATGCACTGACAAA
Source organism: Octodon degus (assembly GCF_000260255.1). Taxonomy (NCBI): domain Eukaryota; kingdom Metazoa; phylum Chordata; class Mammalia; order Rodentia; family Octodontidae; genus Octodon; species Octodon degus. The sequence continues at coordinate 2,197,385 of NW_004524733.1, forward strand.
GAGGGAAAAAATTGTACATGGGCATTTAGTGAACGATGCAAAAATTGGAAGATACAGCTCCCCCATTTTTGTTATGTAACTTCCTTTTTTATTTTAGGGGAGGGTCTACACAGTGTTCAGGGTCTCACTACTACATTGGACTCGAAGTGATCTGCCTGTTGACAGCATCCCAAGGGCTGGGATCACAGGCACTTATAAAAGTCTTATAAGAACAGAAAAAATAGAAACTTGAATTAGCATTTTAATTCTAGTAGTGAGTCTCCATAATTCAAAAAGACCTATGGGAGAGATGGGGAGGGAATCTGTAGCTGGATTTGAACAGCCAGTTTTAGATGTGAAAACACTCTGTTGAAAAAGAATTCCATGCGAGTCATAGCACTTTTGTGCCACGTAGACAGGGCTTCCTGAGCAGACTCAAGCTTGACCTGCTTTGAGGAATTCCTGTTGTGCGGGTTTGATCTCCTCCTTGCAGGGATCGCAGGCTCCTGGCAGTGTTCTTGTAGCGATCTATGGGGAGAACTGCTGGAAGCCACTTGAAGAGCACAAAGCTAACAACCCTTGGCCTAGCAAAGGATAACTCAATCAAAGAGAAGGAAAGAACAGGGATTTTTTTTTTCCCCCAAACATTTTAGCTCACAGGGCAGGCCTTGAACAAAATAACATGTGGAGCAACAAATTGATGAGAGCTACATGAACACTTCCTT
>NW_004524733.1:2198903-2206597 GCF_000260255.1 Octodon degus
GACTTCTCAGCTATCTCCCCAGCCCCATAATGCTTAAATTATAAAGTTACCATAAAGTTTATCATAGTAAATAGCAAACATTCTATATGCCAAGAAGTAACATTATGATGGACAATACGTCACCTACGGATTCAGCATATTCATCATATTTACTAGAATGGTGGCATCTGAAGTGTGTCCCTCTAGTTCCCCAGGGACGACCCTCTTCTGGGACTTGGGTCTGCTCAAGAAAGTGAGAAGACAATGGTTCAGCACTCAGCTTTGCCCTTGCCTTCCTCATCTCATTTGAAGAGAAATGGGGTAAAATTTTCTCTTTAAAAATTTGTAAGGAAGATCATTTCAAATGCACGACTTTGCTAACTATGTTCTGTCAAGGCTGATCTTCCTCTTCCATGCCTCTGTCAAAATTTCAAGCTTGAATATTCCCAATCAAAGATGAATTTATCTCATAAAGCTGTTTTAATGCTGGTCTGCAAGGCTCTAAAAGCTGAAAAGCTTATCTGTCAATTTCTCTTTTGCCAATATCGAAATGGCGAAAGAAGCTCCTTTTTCATAAATCTGATTAAGTAGATATATTTATGGTGGCAGGAACATTCTGTGAAGTCCAGAGTTACCAAAGAAAATACAGAATAACCAGTTAAATTTGAATTTTGCATAAACAAAGAAAAGATTTAAATATATCTCAAGTATTGCATGCATAGTACTTACACTGAAAAGTTACATAGCATTTATTTGAAATTCAAATTTAAAGGTGTGCCCAGTATTTGGCTAAATAGGTAGTCTTACCCCAAAAACTCATGATGTAGGTTTGCGTAAAGAAAGGAAAGGTACTGAAATTGATGTAAAATGACCTACATTTTGGACACAAGAAACCTGATATTGTATTGTAACCACCATGCACTGGTTTTATTAATGCATTTACTACAAAAAAGATTAAAGTACAATATATATTGAGTACATTATATTCATTATCTAAATATGTCATGTCAACCAAATAATGGGAACTCATTTAAACACTCCCTAAAGATGAGACTACTCAAACATGAGCATTTGCTCTTTTCATAAAATAAATAATTGTTCCTGGCAACACTGATTTTCCCACCAGTTCTGTCTGAATCTAGAATTTATACCCTGATCCTGACAAGAAACTGGTAACCAATGTCCATGGAAGAAACAAAAGCATATTGCCTGCAAGTGGCTATGTATTCCAATTAAATAATAAATATGGAGATTCTGCATGATAAAGCAAATTGCACATAAGGTTTTTATCATTAAATGTAAAATATGGAAACAAAAAGAGTGTACAATGCATGCATCAGTCAGCTTTCCTGTGGATAACTGACAAACACAACTTAAAGGAAGAAAATTTAGCTCACAGTTTCAGAAGCCTCGGTCAATGGTTTGCTGGCTCTATGGCTTGAATATCGTGGTGAAGTGTGAGCAATGCAAAGCTGCTGAGTGCAGGGCGGCAGACAGGCAGAGCAGGGCGACAAGGCCCAGAGGAGGGTGCCAAGGACCAGATAAGATACCCAAGGTAACGTCTCAGGCCCCAGGAAGACAGAACCACAAATATGCTTTACTAATCCCAGAGCCTTTGAGACAATCACATTGACACAAACTCACCCACAACAGCATATATGTTCAAAAAATAAAATTTTAATTGACTTTGCTTATTTCAAAATAAATATCATTTTAAAAATTTCAGAAAGCAAATTGAGATGAAATTCATAAAGAGAAATATCCTAATTTGCAGTATCTAAAAGAGTGACTAGAATGAGATATGGTGAGATTAATCAATGTTATTTGCCACCATAGTAGTTCAAATGAGTATTAAGAAATTATGATTTACTGATATTATTATAAGCATAGTTTGATTAAGTTTATGGATAGACAGTTTGTTTTTGGTGTCTACTGCCTTTTGATACCACTAACATTGAACTTGGAGAGCACCTTGCTCAGCTCCAAGGTGCCATTTCAGTCAAACTTGTGTGCCGTGCTATGACCCACGGGACACTCCAGGGACACTCCAGGGCTGCAGCAGCAGTGAGAAGACAGCTCACCGAGGACAGTCACACCGCCAATGTCCCAAGACAATTTCAACCTACTGAATTTCCAAACCACTGTCAGAAAATTAATAAGGTCATGCGAGAGACTCACACATAAATTACAGGTAACCCACATGTGAGAAACTAGTTATCATAAATGATTAAATAGTATTTTCTTAACTGTTTCACATTAATTATTTTTATTTCTTTACTATCATGCTATCACTAAACTTTAGCTAAACAGAATTTAAAAGCTACAAAAACTTTAAATGAAAACGAACAAGAGCTATTTTATTTTAAACTAGTCTCTTTGAGCTAGTCAACTGGAAAAATTTAACAAACTTTTAGGAAAAGTCTTGTAAATAAACAAAAACTGCAAACAATAATATCCAAGTTATTATTTAGATTTTTGGTCACTTTTATTTGATTATTCAAATATCAGTGTTAAATATTTTTAAGGAAATGTGCACCTGAGGGCATGAGACCCCCTTGTATAAATTGATCCTGCAAGGAAATTTAACAGTATATCAAAAACCTCAGGGCTGGGGAGATGGCTCAGTGGGTAAGTGCTTCCCTGGCAAGCACACGGGCCTGAGTTCAATCCCAAGTTCCACAAATAAATAAATAAAATCAATAAAAAGCCTCGGAATCACATCTAAAATAACAGATCAGATTGAACCATCCTCACTGTAGATGGGAAGATAAGATTTTTGGACTTTTTTTGAAAAAGCAATTTGTTCAAAACACATCTTCAAAACCAAAAAAAGCAAATCAGATTTTTATTTTGCATTGGTTTACTTTGAAGCTTCTTCTGCACTCAAAAAAGTCTCGTTTTTAGGCACATGAGGCTCATTATAACTATAGGGAGTTCATATTTTTGTTGCCTTTTATTGCCTTCCAAAAGAACAGTTAGTTGTACTGGTAAAGAATAATGGTAAATCATAACAAATTATGTAATTTTAAAGTCTAATATGTACTGAACTATGACAAATACACCTGAAGTTTAAACTTATCAAAATAAAAATAAAAATAATCACTTACATACTTAATTACATTTGTTTGAATACAGTCACTTCTTATACTGAATGCAGTCATTTCTTATAGTGAATAATTCTCTGCTTAGGTTCATACCGTGTGCGTTTGTGCTTCAACATTATTACATTTTATTTGTTTGTTCTTTCATTTTTGAAACAGGCCAAACTTCATAGTTGACCTTGCACTCACTGTGTAGCCCAAAGTGGCCTTAAATTCATAGAAATTGTCCAGCATCAGCTTCCCAAATGCCAGGATGAGAGGTGTGCACCACCACATCCAGATAAACGTTATATTTACAAGCAATAATTACTTTTACAAAATTCTTAATTATAAAATTAAGAAACAGCATATAGTTGTTCTATGAATGCTTCTTTAGCACTCTGCAAATCCTGTGCAGTTTTACAAAGAAAGGTTAAGATCAGCTAATATCTAGCTTTTGACATACGTGCAGATGAAAACTTCATTGTCATTTGTCTGTATCATATAATTACAGGTCCCATCAAATAGTACATATAATACTAATTTACTAATATTTGAAGAATTACTGCAATGTGGTTATGGGGAAATGTTTTAGGCCAAAGTATACAATTAATGTTTAAAAAGATAAAATCAGGTATGAAGTTTATTTGCTATTTCCAAAATTGCCTAGAAAATACTTGATTGCCTTATTTTAGCAATGCAAAATCTTTATAGTTTTTGTACATATGTTAATCAATAATAAGTTGTTGCCATAGCTCCCTATGATTAATTTTTAAAGCTTATATGTTAAGTTGATTTTGTTCAGCTTGTCTGAAAATGCAGACTTATCACTGAAATAAACTATATCATCAATTATAGAGTGCTATCAATTCCTACATCACATGAATGCAAAGGCTTGGCCCTGTCCCTTTCCCCATGAGTATCACAACTTCCTTCAACCTTGACTCCGCTCTACTTGCCTTCCCACAAGGAATACATTGTAGTACTTAGTTCCACAGCTTTAAGAACTCAGGAATAACACAAATTCTCCTACTGTGCTTTATCTTAGTCCATACATTCTTTAAGATGCTTGCAGTAATGTGCGTGGTGTGTTTGTTTTCTCCCATTTTGTATCCTTTTGTTTTGATTTTGATACTGGGAATCTAACACAGGACCTTACGCTCTCATCAGGTGTGTGCTGCTGAGCTACATCCTTGGCCCTGTAAAGTGTAATGTGGGAATATTTCATATAATGTATTATAAAGTGTAATCCTGTTTGCTCTTTTATATAGCATTTTTAATTTAATATATATATATAATGATGATATATGACTTAAATCAAAAATTTTGATTATGAAATTATCATTGTTATATTTGGTTAAGAAAACTTACAATATGATTTGAATTATGAACATTCATATTCTTTAAATACTCTATTTGTAGGAAAATTCTACTTCTGATATAATTTTCTCTTGAATTAGAGTGAAATAGCTAGAAAATATGTTGAAAATAAATGTGATTAATATTAGAACATACAAAGAGCATACTACTTATTTTTCTAAAACAAGAAGCAAGTAGTATATTCAAAGCTTTCTTTTCCCAACACAGTATATTCTAATATTGATTTATCAAAGCACATATCATAATTTGTCTTTTTTCAAATATTAATCACTGATTTCTGAAAAAAACATTCCTTCACTTTACTATTTCTAGTCATTCTGTCAACTTAGCAACAAGTGACTATATAAAATTTAAATTGCCAAAGTACTTAATTTATTTTAAAAGTACTTTTTAAATTATAAAGAATATGTTGTAGAAGCAATATCTATTACAAAAGAAAATGCGTACTTTATTTGTTTTATTTAAATATTTGGTCAATAACTTTAAAAAATCATAAGTCATTAACATTGCATTAAAACCTCTAGTTTTGGCATGAGTAAGTACCTATTAATAGCTGATTTTTCAAAATGTCAATATTTAGCATGATTTCTTTTTAAATATTGGGTGACATTTTCATATTTATCTCTATGTACTGAAGTTTTACTAGAACAGAAAAGGACTGAATATAAATAATGTCTGTCCAAGGTTACTGGCTTTTGAAATATTTGAATGACTGTGGCATGGGCTGCGAGATAGACCGGTGGTCTAAAGCACCTGCTTAGGCAAGCATAGGTGAGCACAAGGGATCCCCAGCACTACATGCCGCACCAGCCCTGCTCTCAGGGTGTGCTAAGCTGGTCCAAAATAAATAAATCAATTAATGAATGACTATGGCAAAACTTAAATGAATTTACATTGTAACAACATGGTAGGTATTGTGATTGAAGGTAGCAGAAAATAATTAATAGTATGTTATTGAAATATTAAAGGAGAGAGAAAACCAAAGTAGCATTCAAGAGAATTTAGAAAAATAAAATACAATGTGAGCCAGAAAATAATATGAACAGCATACTGGGGTAGGCTGAGCTGTGGCCAGAGAATTCTCAGCAAACGTGACCTGAATAGATGGGACGTTAGTGTTTCCCTCACACATCGTGCATCTCATTTGACAGCAATGGGCAGGCCAGATGGTACTCGAGCCATCTAGTTTGATTGCAAACCTGTCCTGTACAACACACACACTTACACAAAAGTCTGCCAAGTTACACAATCTGAATAATGATAGGAAAGAAAATTAAAATCCCCTGGCCATCTGTAAATGAGTTGATCCTATTACTTAATATAAAACACTATGTAGGAAGGCCTAAAATATTGCAAATATCTAACAACACATTCATATCATCAAAACACACACGGTCAACTCAATTTCAGAGACTCTGCATGGTGACACATGATTTTACTTCTTTTCATTTTATTTTACAATGATTAATGGTCATATGTCTTCAGTTACGATAAGTTAGCTAAGGAACTTGAAGTAGATTCACAAATTATACCATTGTACTACTGAAAATTTATTTCACTTGATCTACATGTTTACAAAACAGGGCAGCATAGCGGTAGATGCGAATCCTAAATGACTTGGGCTAATTTAATCCACTGTTCAGGGGCTGTTCTTCCTTTCTTCATTAGCCAAGTGGATAAAATGATTCAACCTGCACCAGTGGTGTTGCAATGAGCGGAAGAGTCAACACATGTGAAATACACACGACAGTAAGCGCTCAAGCATCATTATGTCCTTGTTCTGGTTTGTATTTAGATGTCCCCCTAAAGCCTCATGCGGTCAGGGGTGCACGCTTCCAGACTTTGTGATGGATTCATGGTCCAGGGCTGGGATTATGGGTGTGAATGCTACAATCGCTCTGGGGCAGGCGGCCATTATACCATGTAAGGGAGGGGAAAGGGCGTGCTCAATTGCTCCTCCCCTTTTTGTTCTTGCTTTTTTTGCTGTCTTCCTCAGCCATGAATGGTTGATCCTCTTCCATGTTTCACCTTGTCTTTTATCCTGTCAATTATGGACTGAAATCTCCACAAACTGTGAATTACATAAACCTTTTCTCCTTTAGCCTGGGGTGTTGAGTGCTTTTGTCTCAACAACTACAAAAGAGTAATTAAGACATTTCCCATTACAGTGTTCATTACTGAGGGAACAGAGACGATTAGTATTATATTTGCCATGAAAATACTTAATAAAACACAATTGATTTCAAATAGGAGAATTTACTACAGTTTATGAAAGTTTATAGCCTTTGAGTGCATGTTAGAAAGATATGTTATAAGTTAATTTTCAACAACTCTGCCGGGGAGATGGCTCAATGGAATAAGCACTTCCCTGGCAAGCACAAGGGCCTGAGTTCAATCTCCAGTTTTGAAAAAACAAACAAACAAACAAACAAACAAAAAACAATTCTATAATTATTTTCCAAAATATATTATTTCTGTTTTAAAATTTGTTTTGTTTGGTTTGGTTTGGTTGGTTTGGTTTGTTTGCCTACTGCCAGTGTGGAATTGGTTCTCTGGAGATATCCAGAACTTTCTACGAACCACCTACTGTTGGCGAAGTCAATAACTATATTGAGGGACAAAAATATATTAATGCACAAGGAAAGCCTCAGTCATTATACCAAACTGTGTAAAAGCAATATGTGATGAAGTATGAATTTTTTCTTTGACTATACGTACCTCTATATCACAAAAAATTTTTACAGATAAAATTGTAACATGGATTCACATTTGAAACTTTATTTTTTATCATTGGTATTTTTGTTGGGTTGATTTGCTTTAATGTAACAATATAACATCCAATTTTTAATATTGTAATTTCACTGATTTGAGAATATAATGCATTGTTCTTTATATCTGCAATGCCTATTACATTATTTATCAGAATTTGAGAGCATGGTACTTTTTTAATGTATGTGGAAAACAAAAAATTATCAATTAGAACATACATTTAAATAAGTTAAACAATCATTGATATGCTAAACTTTAAATCCCTATTTTATGTGAAAAGAATAAAAAATTTAAAAAATGAACAGTTACACATTTTTACACAGAAATTTAGAAATCTAACCATATACAACATTGTAGCAGGACAGTCCAATGACATTTTTTCCTTGTCTCTTATTTTCTTTCATTACTTTTTAAAAAAACATTTACTTGAGAGAGAGTATACAAGTTATTGATAGAAGCAGTCTAATCTACTGATTAGAAGCAATA
>NW_004524733.1:2208177-2209697 GCF_000260255.1 Octodon degus
AGAGTCTCGCCTCTCTCCTAGGCTTTTGAAAGCCAGTGAGATCAGAGCATACAAGGTGGAGTACACAGAATCCCCTATTCCATAACCTGTTGTGGGTCTTTTTATTTCTTTGATGCAAGTTCCAGTTCATGTATATTGATATTGATAACCTTCATTCAGAAACTTTACTTCTTACTAATAGTACTTGGTAAGCCAAAATATAAAATATGAAAGTATAAAATGGAAGGTTTGAAATAAATAGGTGCCTCAGTGTATAAAATTACCAAGCTTCACAATCAGTGATGCTGATGACCTAAATGAGACCCCTGATTTCATTCTAAGGTGAAAGAACCCTTCTCCCCTGTTTTTACTTCAAAGGTGGTAAGAATTTTATAGGATGCTGAGAAGTTTTCCAACTACAAGGCATTTATAAACTCTGCGTGTTATATTTGTTAAGCCTATAAAATGAAGTTGTCAGCATTTGATGATAGGGAACTGTAATTCAGAGTCCTTCACCGTCTGCTGGTGATTGTGTGGAAAGGCAGGCACACACTCCAGAGGTTAAGTAAATGCAGGGATATCCCGTTAAATGCATCTAATTTCTTATTTTATTAGTAGTCACATTTACATAAATATCCCACTTAGCTTGGAAGACAAATCTCTATTTATCAATATCGATTTTAAATTATCTAAGTTATTTGTACTAAAGACTCCCATGTCCTAATACTTACATAGCACGTTAAATGCAGGAGCAGGTATTTATTCCACCAACGGAGGACTTTGCAATCAGCGGAGCTGTGATTCTTGAAATCTTTAGCATCTTTTTAGCTTTTTAGCTACTTCAGATTCTTATTTCAATTCTGGGCCTTCCCTATTTTTCACAAACTTATTACTGCTCATTTCCTCAGTGTAATAGAGGTCAAGAGAAGTCAGATGATCTTGACATAGTAGGAAGTCTCAGTAAGGAATACATATTCCTTATTACGCATCTGGGGTTCAGGGGAAGAAAAGGAGAGCAAGCTATGTAACAGGGGCACAAAGCGATTGCCCAAGTTCCTTGGGGACATATAGGGACCTGGTACTCAGTGGGTCCTAAAACGTGTCTGAGTTGGGTGATACGCATGCAGTGGGCCCTCTTGCCTCTTAGTTGTCCTTATTCAGAGACATTTGGACTTTATAACAAGTATCAGTCACTTCTCCTCATGCACTTGTAGTATCTTAGCCCTGGTGAACACATGCAACTTTTTTCAATCTCTGGAAATTAATGATGAAAATGATGGATATAACAATGGTTTCTCTCGTGCATCGCAGCTGCTCTTCTATTAGTATGGGAAGAGATAGTATAAAAGCATAAAACCCACAATGCATTTGCTTGTGCATGCACATAAAATGTTTATGCAAAACAAACATGTACATACATAATTATTAAGGCTATATTATTTGGTACAAGAGTTCCTGAATTGAAATCCCAGGTTCACCACTTGCTGCTTTGTGAGTATCTGATTTTATTTAATCTCTTGGTTCTTCACATCCTCAAATCA
>NW_004524733.1:2210362-2211214 GCF_000260255.1 Octodon degus
ACTGAGCCATGTCCCCGGCCCTGAAATTTATTTTTAAATAATTCGTTTGTGAGAGTATTCACTTGAGCATTGTTAAACAATTCTCTGAATGAGATATTTCTCCACTCATCAGATTATATTTGTGATTTCTAGCAATGGTAGTACAAGCTGCCAAAAGAGAAGCCTATTAAATAGATTAATCAGAATGTGTAAAAAAGTGATGCATGACTCACTATTATTGTGGGCACTGGACACTGAGATAAAGTCCATTACTTATAATCTGTCTGAATTGTGCATACTCTCACACACACACACACATTTGATTATATATAGCATAGAGCACATACATACACACACACATTAAATTATGGAATCTTATACTAACTTATAGGACTATACGGTTATACTTGGAAGTTGAGATTGGAACCAAATCCAAAATTAAAGTCATTTGGATGTGAAAAATATGCAGACTAAAGAAACATGGGCTCACCGATGAATGACATGATGGGAATTTCCAAGTGGAACAAGGAGGGCACAAGCTATTTTATGGAATAGCCAGAAAGCTAGGCAAGTGGCACTGGCTGCTTTACTTTGAAGTAAGGCTGTGATAGAAGTTCAAATACATGATCTAGTAAGTATTCATATGTTTGGAAATTTCCTCAAAGATTATGGAGCAAGAAATGTTCCAGATGTGGATAGGAGGTGTTATGGTTTGTGTCTAGTTGTCCCCCCAAAGCCTCATGCAGTCATGGGGTGAAGACTTCTAGAATTTGTGTTAACTCATGATCCCCTGGGATTATGTGTGATCCAAGGCTGGGATTATGGATCTTAGTACTGCTGGGATTACCCATAGGTGGGTAAATACTGCGAAGT
>NW_004524733.1:2211584-2223634 GCF_000260255.1 Octodon degus
GATGTACAGAAGTCATTGCACCAAGCACTCAATATTTTACTAGATTTCTGTTTAAACATTGTGATACACATATTCATCAGGATCACAGGAGTTGGACTTGTACATTTATGAAGCAAAGGAAGTTTAATGGAGGACTGGAAGGCCTGAGGAAAAGAAAAAGAAGCTAGAATGTTGTCCTCTGTTTATGAAGAGTGAAGAAACAGCCCAGCAGTGGAAAGTGTGTGTGTGTGTGGAATGCATATCTCTTTTAAGACAAACAAACAGAACTGCCTATAAACAGCACACAACAGAAAAAGTAATAAGTCTAAAAACTTGGAAATAGTAGAATTTGTCAGCAAGAGTTCTGCATGCATACAAAAGCTACATTTTGAAAAATGAATGGTAATACTGCCATATCATACAACATAGCATCCTGCTTCTCTACAGAGCAAATACTGCTTGAAGTACGATTTTGTTGAATCTTCTTCCCATCTGTCACTGAGAAAAGTGAATTAGAGAATTAAAATTAAATATTTATCATAATATTTGACTCTTTCTGAAACATTGGCCATGTTGTAATTTTCATACGTGAATTTGTGCAATATGCCTATTTTTAATCACATGTTATTTTCAATATTTTCATTGATGTCATTCACATATTGACGTAATGAACAAAATCTTAGAGAACACGTTCACCTGTGGAATTTGGTCTTCCAGAAGATGATAATCTAAACTCCAGAAAAGGGAATTTCCTACTACCATTCAAGTTGAGGAATAGGCTGGATTTAATAAACTAACATTAGTCTTATCATAGAACTTGATTGGCTAAGGTTTTTTTTATTTTTTTATTTTAGGGAAGGGCCTACAGGGTGTTCAGGGTCTCACTACTAGATCCTATTTGTAGTGATCTGCCTATTTTGCAGCCTCCCAAGAGTTGGGATTATAGGTATGCACCACCATAATCAGTCTCAATTGCCCTGGGCGGGGCCAGCAGGGCATGCCTGGGGATCAAACTCCTGGCCCCTGCTTCTACTTGCAGGCTGTTTAATCTGAGCTATTTGGCTAGTCCTTTGGCTAAGATTTTGATGAATGTTTAAAAAGTAAAAAAGAATTTATTGGGCTGGGGAGATGGCTTAGTGGATTAAGCGTTTCCCTGGCAAGCGCCTGGTTCCGAGGGGGGGTGGAGAAAGAATTTATTGTTTTGCCAAAGTATTAGTAATAATAGAATTAATAATTCCCAGTATCCATTTTTTAAGAATTTCTATGAGTGGCATGTATAAAATTGTAGATGATTAAAATTGCTTGACCTGAATGCCAGTTAGAGTTTTATATTCATGTAGTTGCCTTCATTTTATACTAGTTTCAAAATGTTATGAAATTACTCTCATAGAGGATACATTAAAAAAATAAAAGCTAATAATCAAACAGAAATACTGCAATGAGATGCATGGGTTGTAAGGCCATGGATCACACACCATTAATAAATCAGTAGTTGTATGAACCACAGGAGTCATTTCCTCATGACCAGGAGGCTCTCCAATACTGGACGCTGAGATAAGGAACCAGCTCTGCTTCTCCGAGTGACCTAAGAGGGAGATTGCTGGTCATTGACCCGATAAGCAGGTTTGCTCTATTAACACTACCATATCGTACTCCCTACGACAGACTCAATGTATGTTAGAGCTTTCTCATGAGTCAGTGGTGAAGAATTAGCAATTACCTTTATAATTCTCCTCCTCCACGCCCTGCTTTCTCTACTTCTCCCATTTCTTTCAGTGTTCCAAAACAGTGTATTACAGATTTAAATTGTCAGCCCATCTCCTGTTTCCTTCTCCTTTCTGCCACTCCCTGAGATCCCTTGACTGACTGTCTCTTGATAAGAAATTCTCAGTCTAGCATCTACCTGGCTTTGATTAAAACATCTATTCTCAAGAATTGCACTCATCCACCAGCTTTGGCAGTGAGGTGATAATATTCTCAGTCTTTTATTCTTTGAGAGGTTATTCTGAACACCACAGTCACTCTCAGACTCCACTTTTCCTCTTTGCAACTATTAATATTTAAGTATCTGTCTAAAATAGCATTTTATCCATTTAGAGGATCTTTTCTTTTACATCTAGAACTCAGTTACCATCTATGACATTCTCCCTCTTGTCTCAACAGCACTTGGCCTTCGGTCAGGGATCACACAGTCATACAAGCCCACTATGTTTTTCCATTTGCTTTGAGGTATATACTCCATGCCAAAAGCATCCTGGCAAGGTGAAGTAAGCAAAGGATATGGTTTGCTACTCTCCTTGAGGCATTTGTAGCTCCCAAGTTTGCAGCTGATGTGGAGTAGGGCTGTCATTCTCCTTACTACATGTGTATAGCAAGCATTCTGCTTGTCTTCCAAGAACCATTGCAGCTTCTAGTGTATATGATCTGAGCAGATAAAAAAAAAATCATTCTCTTTGTCATGGTTTTTGATTTGAAGGTAACCCAAGGCAAGCTGAGTTAACGATGTATACTTGATAATTATAGAAAGCAATATTCTCATTTCAAATTTATTGATATAAACAAAGAACTGTGATAAAAATACTATTTTTAATGAAAATTACATATTCTTCATGACATCCAGTGTTTAAAGTATATTTTATGATTTAGGTTATTTAACTTTTACAAAAATTGTAGGAAATATGAAATAAATTCTATACTCGTTCAGACAATCCATATGAGTGAAATGAAAAATATATAGTTCACTAAGTTCTTAGATTTACATCTCTAATCAAGGTTGGGTTGGGTTGTGAGACTAGGCAGTTCTTCCCAGGGACCAGGCCAACATTCAATGCACTGATTCTCTTTCGGTGTGTCACTTGTTTTTCAATCATGAAGATAGCAATCTTACTCAGACAAGAGGCAAGTTAACAAAACCAAAGATAAATGAAGCCCAGTCCAAATTAAAGAGTGCCTAAAGTCCATACCAGTTCTGAAATTTCAATTACAAATGCCAATAGGCTATCTTGATTGTCTATCTCAGTTTCACTTAGATATTTCCATTACATGAAGCTGGTATCATCCTACTCAATGCATCAATCTGTGTGAGAAAGATAAAGTTACAAAGAGTGGACTCTCATATGTTGATGTGTTGGAAATAGAAAGGAAAAAAAAAAGAGAGAAAACCCTGAGGACCTCTTTCTTTTTGAATTGAAATCTAGTAATCCCTAATATATATTAAGAATTAGTACTTTGCATCTAATTAATACAATAATATTCCCTTTAACTCAGTGATCAGTTGATGGTGCCTCTGTAATACACCCAAGTGGCCATGTACATGGCTTTCTTTTTGCCTAGATAATTCATTCATGGCTAGAACATTTTAAGAAAGATGCATTTCCTCTCTTGCATGCTATGAAGAACTAGCACCCAATTTTTTTCCACTGGGAAATGACATCTGAAGATGATGCCACAGCTGAGAAGTGCAAAAGTATCAAAAAGCAAGGAGAGAAGCTTCATTTAACTCTCCTACCTCAGTTGTTTTGGTTACTTAGGCTAATTACGCACTCTACTATCCAGGGTACTTTCAAATAAGTTTTATGTTTCCACTCAAAGCATGCTAAGTGATCCAGTGTGCCCTGTACTCCAGTTTTATTTTTTAATAAATGTTTCCCTTGGGAACTCTCTCTTTTTTTTCCTCACCTGTGTCATCTGCTTTAAATTAGTCTCTTATCCTCTGAACCCAATTATTTATAACCCCAGCCTCATTTGCAAGTTGTATTGGTAATGAGAAATGAAACTGTAAATCTTGAAGATAGATAAACGGTCAAAGGGTTGCTGACCATAATAGTCCATCAAATTATCTGAAAGTTAAGTTTTTGGTGGAGTCTTTTATTACTGGGAGATGAGCCAATTCCAGTTTTGGTAGGTGAAATCAGCACTTACTAGATCTTGAATATCATGTGCTTAGGAAGTGGTGCTTCCATTCTACTTCCAGAGGCTGGCTACTGCAGTCACTCCTGCAGCTGTTATTATCTGGAGTCACAGCGTAGTTCTCCTGCACGTGACACTTGCTCCATGTGGCAATTCACCATTCAGAATCATCCCAGGTAGTTTCCCTTTCCAACAAGAAAGTTTTATTTTCATATACATATAGTGCTTGTCACACATGAATGTTCCCCAGTGTATAATGCTGATTAAGTCTCTGCTTCAATCTGCTCTCTAATAATTTCTCACCAAGTCAAATTACATGAGGAAGCCCAAAGTCAGTATGTCAGGACCTACACAGAGGCACATTGCCTTGGTGATGTAGTTCACCTGGAGTCACCCTTGCAGCCGTCTCGTGTCAAAATGACAGCCTCAATTTTAATTCCCTAACAGCTTTCCAAGGTTGCTATTCAAATCCAGTGACCTTAGAAGACATTGGTGGCATCATTAAAATCTTTCCTTGGTCTTCAGAGTCACAGAACGGTCTCATTTTCATGACTCAGAAGGTGTGAAGGTAAGGAAGTGGAGAGAAACACACACTGTACCAGAATTCCTTTTAACTATCTGATTTAGCTATACTTAATCCCTTGCAACTATGTATTTCCCAACAAAACAAATGAGAATTTAAAAAAAAATGGAATTCAAAATATTAACTGGGATTTGTTATTTGGAATGTGCTAGATAGTTGCTGCTTACAAACTTATTTCTAAGCAAGCTCTATACCAAACACTGCTAGATGGTTTTTTGTGATGCAACTGAACAAATCTTGTCATCAATCATGTGACATAGATAACTATTTTATTAACATTTAAGGAATTAGAGACCCAGCAAGTTTAATAATTCATTAACGACTCATTAACATCATATGAATACAACAAGGAAGTGCTAATATTTGAAGGAACAGTAAAAAAGTATTTTTTCTAAGATCAAATTACCCAACAAGAGTCACATTGTTATTTGTTTCTCAATAACGATAATTTTTTTTTAAAAAGAGTAATTTGACAGACATTTCTAAGGCCTGCCCATTCCTGAAAGGTTATGTCTTCAGAATGCCTCAAAAATGTCAGCAAGCTGTGTTTGAGGTGACCTGGCTTTGACCTGTACAAGCCCATCAGCTGCCTCTATTAGATGACATTGCCTTGCCTGGCTGGGCACACAGGTGCTCAGGAGCTGCTGTGTATCTTTCCTTCCCATGGCCCCATCCAAGTCTGAAGAAATCTGTGTCCTTAACTAAGAATGCTCGTTTGCTAGAGAATGCTAAATTGCTATTTCAGTTGAGTTTTGAAGTAATTATTAGTCAAGACAACTCCTTTGTCTTCTCTGGAAAAACTAAGAGTTTTTCTCAGTTTTTATTTTTGTAAGCACATATTTGCATTGCTTCATAGTTATATTTATTGTGGGGAGCTGGTACATATACCTAATAAAGCTAAATTCCTCTTTCTATCCCCTTTTCCTCCTGTCCCCTCTCCCTCCCCCACCCATACATCTCTTGATCTCATTCCGATTTGAAGAAAAGATCTCCTTACTGCCTAGCATATGTCTTCATCTCACCCTTTATTTGCATTTTGGATTACTAGTTTGGGCAAACTCAGAGTAAGCAGATAATGTTCCATCCCACCGTATGTCTTTGTTAAGCATCTGTAAACAACAAAGCAATAAAACAAACCAGAATCAGGTGAGGTGTACGGCACATTATTAGAAAAACTGAGATGCGGGTAAGAGGAAGAAGTATGAAATAGGAAGTGAAGCTGAAATGAAGGAATTCTGAACGATTGCCAATTTAGTTGACAGTCGCAAGACCTCGTAGTCACAAATGTCTTCTGAGATCAAGGTCAGGAGACAGCCTAGATATCCACAAGTTACACAATGTGGCATTAAGAGTCTAGAGTTCATCACTAGGAGCCATGGATGCTATTTGATACTTTCATAGATTCAGATGTACTTTACTTTAGCCCTTTTCATTATCCTTAATTCTCAAAAGCCAAATATTTTTGAGATAAATTGCTAAAGGTAAGACAGTCCTTTAACATATGACTGATGCCATTTAAGTGTTTAGCATCCTGCCAAAGCTTGTATTGCCCTTTGCTTTCCATGTGGAAAAATATATGAATCATTTGACTTTAATGACAAATAATAGGATACTTGCCTATAATGATGACATAAAAATCAGTATATATAAATATATAAATTTTAATGTACAAAAGGACAAGGTGAAATTTGTTTTTAATTAGAATAAATTAGCTACAATAAAAATGTTCAATATTTTATCTTATAAGTGGTTGGATGAATGTACTCATACTTTTGTTGGGTATAATTTTAACAAAATAATAAGTTGAGGCCATTTGTATAAATATTTATTACCTTAAGTAAGCTCTTTATTCAGGATTGAAATATCCATAAGTATTGCCAAACAAATGTGACTCATCCTTATCCATAATCAAATAGTGTTTGTTTTAGGGGACTTGTTCTAAACAGAAGTATCTCTCTATGTAGTTAGATTAATCAGGATGTTATTTTGTATTGCCTAAAGCAATGTGTTTAGTAATTGGATAATTTGTCTTCCCCATCACAGTAATGGTGGATGGAATCAGTACACTTGCCATGAATAAGTTTGTTTCTGCCTGAGCTCAGAGAAAATTTGACTACTTCTATCAGATTAACATCCATTTGAAAAGAAATTATTCCTGTAATCATCAACAGAACCCAAAAGCCTGCTAGGCCTTCCTGGGGGGATATAATGGGAAAGAAGGGGAGTGTGCATGGGAGGACGAGGGAGATATCTGAGGACCTTGTGAGGGACACAAACCTCTCCGATGTCATCTTTCCTCTATGCCCACGAGGATGTGGTGAGAATCATTTTGCTTATAAATTGAAATACAGAACTAAATCATTACAATGATATTGGCATACGGCCTAATGCTGCAAAATGGCTTTGTGAAATGCAGATTACAGATTAATGTACCATACAAAGCTATCATGAGCTGAAGGGAAAATACTAGGACATCTCCTTTGCCCTGGTAAGATGTACTATTTGCAAGTCAGGAACCTCCGTGTCTAAAGTGAACAGTTCAGTCATTGTGGCATTCTGCACTTGTGGCGGCAAGAGGGCATGATCACCGGCTGCTGCTTCACTCTTGTCCGTCACTGTTTCCCAATGAATGGTTCCCCTCTTTAGAGAAACATGCAGGCAGATACAGTATGATTCCATTTCACTGATCATCAAGAGTACATTTGCACTGTCCTCTTCATAGACTATATTGGAAGCAAGAATTCAGAATTCTCATATTTAGAGGTGTCAGTGGAACAAGAATTCAGAGTATGTGCTCTCGCGTTTCAAAATTCAAATGCTTTTCTTAACAGGCACTTCTTTTTTTAAATCTCAATATCTTATTTTACTAGCACTTCAGTGAGAAAAAAAAATCTTTCCTCCCAATGTTTTACTCCACTTTCACAAACTTCTATTCACACTGCAGAAATAAAGATATGGAAAGATACCAAAATAGATAAATTATATTTGTGTGAGATGTTTGGTTCTATATACCAAATCAGAAGTACTCTAACCAATTTATGATATGGGATGATCAATGACTCTTTTCCCATCACAATGGATTATTCTCTTCTGCATTGATAACTATCACCACTTAGGAATACAATGGCTACTTTTATGTTGCAGTCATCTCTGTAGAATTTTCTATTAGACAGAAACATCTAAATTCTGTGATCTTGTCTTCACAGAGATGACACTCATCTTAAAAAGGAGACAACTGATCATTTTAGACATTTTCTTTTTCGGGCTTTCAAATTTCATATGCATGGTGATTTAACTTATTTGAACATAAAACATTAACATGATTAAAAAGACCTAACATGGTTTCATCAGCAGCTTCTTCCATATCTTCTCAGAACTTTGAAGCATATTCTCAGACCCTATTATAGCAAATGCCATTTCCTGTGAATGTCTATGAACTAAAAAATCCTCCCTACTAACACAAAGGAAAAATACCACTGGAGTTTTGATTAACAAATCATTCTCTTTTTTGCATGCATAAATTTCTTTTTAATTCTGCCTGAATAAGGTAACTTATTTCATATTGTTTCACTGTGACTTTAAAGAACAAAAGAAATTATGCTGTCCTTTCATACAACCAGCAACTGAAACTTATATATCAATTAGCATATATTATTATATAACATGCATTTTTCAAACTTCTGACTATACTCTTTTTTTTTTTTTTTTTTTTTTTTCTGTACTGGGAATTGAACTCTGGATCTTGCACTTTCCAGGCAAGTGCTTATTCTACTGAGCTATCACCCCAGCCCCATATACTTTTGACCAATTTTGTTGTTGTTGCTATTTTTTGTACCAGGGATTGAACTCAGTTCCTTGCGCTTGCTAGAAAGGTGTTCATGACACTGTGTTTTCTCTCGAGTTTGACTAAATCTTAACTGAATAGTTTTCCTGTGTTGATTATAATGGGAGAACTTCATTAGTTGTCATTACTGTCCATCTAGCACAAAAGGGTTGCAGAGTTTCAAACCAAAGTCCTATAAATTTTTAAGCATTTTATTTATTTGTTGAATGCAATTACCATACTGCTAGATTTTGATTCAACTCTGTAACTCTTCCTTTGTTCAATGACATATTAAACACAGAGCACTCTCTGTATCAGAACTCACTGTGGAACATACTGCCTAAGGTCTACAGTCTTACAGGAAGTAGATAGTGATGGCTCATTATATAACAAGCATTCTGTTAGATACTTTATGGGTGTTATCATTCATCTTCACAATTCTTCCAGTGGGCCTTCATCCCATTTCATAGTTGCAAAATCTAATAAGTAGGGACATTTTATAACCACCTAAGTCTGTACATGAGAGCTCAAGATGCATTCTGATCTCCACAATTCAAGAGGCCTTTCAAATCCTAGCAGGAATCTATGAATAAGCTAAATCCAGAAAAAAAAATCAAGGCTACACACAATAACTGTAACAAAAGCAGCATCATAAGAGAAGTATAAGACAAATGTTATGGGGACATCAATAAAAGGGAGTTTGTTTCTGGTTGGAGAGGTATGGGAACACATCTTGGAGAGCAGTTTTAAAAGAGCTCCTTGGAAATTATGATGGTGATTACAGAAGTGATTAGAAAAGATAGGGGGCATAATTTGGGCACAGAGTAGATTATGTAGTGAAAACAAGGAAGAAAATGTTAGTGCTGAGGGTGTAATCGTGTTTCTCAAAGCATGACTCTCAATTTAACCTTTAAAGCTCATACAAGCACAAAATAATTATTCCTTGGTGTAAGTATATTTGTATTTTCCCTACATTAAATGAAATCATTTCTTTTGGAATCACAATATTTTTTCTTCAGAAGTAGAACTCTTTATTGAAATATGCCCTCCTACAATCTGCTAGCTTCCTGCTAGACCTTGTATACCTTTGAATCTCTGAACCTGAATCTTTATGTGCTCATAATCCATATTACACAGGTCACAAGATTTTAAAAAGAAAACAATGTAAAGGAATTCAAATCATAAGGATATGATGCCTGCAAAAACATATTCACAACTAATTTTTCACTTCACAAAAGTATTCCAATATGCAAGCGCTACAATCCTAATTTTATAGTCTGACACAAAGTGACACAAAAGTCTGAAAGTACTTAAGTTGAAATGTGAACTCGGGCCCGTCTGACCCTTTTTACTGCCTCCTCTGCCCCAGCTATATAAGAGACAGCTTTAAGAAGCAGCAGTAAATCAATGGCAACCCACTAGAACATCAAAAAGAATAAGAAAGGAACAAAGGGAATTGTTAGAAGTCTCAAGAAGTTAGACGTAAGTAAATCTAAGGAAGTAGCTATGGTAAGTAAACTTTGAAAATTTGGCAGTGAAAGATAGGCGTGTCTTTAAGACAGCAAGAAATTTCACAGAAAACATTTAATTATATTCCTTTAAGGTCAAAAAATACTTTATTATATTTTATAAGAAAAGGCAAAAATGTCAATAGTGAGAGATTAAAGATGTGAGCAAATAGGGTGTTGTGAAATGCACTCCTGTGTGTTACCACAGATGATACTGCTCTAAAAGTGAACTGAAAGGGGTGACTACAATATTCAATACTGTCTAGGGTTGAATTATTTGATTCTTTTTTGTGAAACTCGAAACACTGCATTTCTGAAATCATCATTAGCAATGAGCACAATTTAATCAAAATATGATAAATGGGAGAGTACTATCTTTCACTTCCAGGAGCATGAAGATCTACTGAAGACACAGTTCTATATCAGAAATATCACAAATAAACAAGCGCCGGACAAGGGACATTGCACTGAATGATCCCAATTAAAAGTTACAATGTAAAGCAGCTACTTAGTCAAAACCACTGTTTTCATAAAATGTAAGGATGGCTGGACAATATTGGAACACAGAGAAGGTGGGAAGAGTTTTATTTGCATGATCAGATTTAGGATTAAAAAAATGATGGGTAGCTCTAAAGGGCTGGGTTAGAAAGTCAGCTTTTTATTAGTACAGAACAATGGCACTCCTTGTGCAAAGTTGGTACATGTGTATAGCACATCTTATTTCATTTTTTGTCCACTTGTACCCTCTCCACTTCCTGTTCTACTTTCTATTTGCAAAAGAGTCATCTCCCTGTTTCCTATTACCTAGAGAATTCAAGTAAATCAGAAAGAAATTTGATTTCAGGTTTCTTGTGGCATCTGCTCTTTTTTATTATAGCACATGGGCTGACTTTTTGCTCCTATTTTTAAGACTATAATTAAATTTCAGGTAGGTGTGGAGCCACATATATTGTTGCATTTTTAGCGCCCCTTGCAAATCCTGACATAATAAGCATTAAATAATTACTTTATTGTGGGAACAGTGTTATGGACAATCAGGTCTAATGAGATGGAACAAGTGAAATTGCTTGAAAAAAGTTGCAAAATAATATAAGACATTCGGCTCTAAACAACAATCCTTCCTATTATTAAAATAGTGATCAGCCTTTGTCAATTTATTATACTTGGTGTTTTGAACACAAGGGAATGAGTTATATTGGACAGATAAACTATGCACTACTTAATACAATATAGGCAGCAATTGGTATAGGGTTACTAACCTAGATTTCTTCAAACAAGTTAAAATGTCAAGATGCAATTCATTCCGCAATTTGAGATGGGTGCTTTTATGGAGCCAGATTTAATTCACATGGAATGACCTTCACACACAAACTGCCCACCTTCTTAACCTGTGCTGGCCACAAATGTTCCTGACAAAGATATTTTGCAGGTAATTAATTGGCCAGTTGGTTGGCTCTGAACACTTCAGTTTTGTTTTCTGAGAGAAACAGCTAAAGATGGATCAATATCAATAGTAGACACAGGATCTTCAAGTGTAGCTGTTGGATCCAGGGCTGACCAAAGAACAGAAGGAGAAAGAGAAGACAGAGGGATGTGAACCCTGCACAGTGAATCCAGATGGACAGAGCACAAGGCTGATCCCAGAGGCATCTCCTCCAATCTCCAAGCTTTTTCCTGTCGCCTCCCACAGTATCACCTATGCCAGATGCTTTCTTAAAGTTAAGTTCCCTCTTCTTGAGATTTTTTTTTGTTTCTTAAATGATTGTGAGATCAAATAGTAATATGATTAATATATTAGCTAACATTTAATAAAATAGACCAGAAAAGTATTAAGTACAATTCCTCAGATGGTAAACTCTATAGAATAAGGCACATATTTCTTTTTTTTTTTTTTTTGCAAAAGCAAAGTTGAGCAAACAGGCTAAGGTGATGCACAAGAGTAAGAATGATCCATATAAAATAAATCAGAAAAAAGAACTCAAATCTCACCTGATCTCTCTTATTTGGCAAATAAAAAGGTAACTAAAGGAAAAAATAAAAGAGAAATAGCAGGAAAGATCTTTTCCAAAAGGAGAGGGGCCTGGGAGATGGAGGGTGGAAGGGGGAGGACGAGAAGGGAAGAAAGTAGGATTAAGTTCTGTTATGTACAAGAACAACTTACCATGACTAGTGAGACCATTCTGCACCAAAATGTGCACCAATAAAAAGAAAGCAATGAATAACAGGGTTTAAAAATAGAGATGGAAGA
>NW_004524733.1:2224104-2236903 GCF_000260255.1 Octodon degus
TATATATAGTCAAACACAGTGAAAGTTGATGGCTTGGCTGTGATGTAAGGTCTTAATTATTTTTCAATTGTGAGCGTCTCACTGTTCAAAACAAATTTTAGTTTGCAAATCAGAGGAGTCATATAGACCTCTGTCTTGAAATGTTTCCACATTTATCTGTCTACCACCTCAGCCTATGACAGGCTTATTCACAATATCAGGTATCAATTTCTGTAAATGATAGTCATGTGTAAGAAAATAAATTGGTGTGATACTGATGAGTTAATTTCCAGCCTCTATGTGTTGAGTCTGTACTTCCATGAAAGCAATGTAGTTATTTTCTACTACATGCAAAAAAAGTCAAAGTAGGCAACTTAATCCAACATTTATCAAATATCCCTTAAGGAATGCAGTCTGCTATCAGAGATAGCGGCACTGTCACACTGAATAGACCCCTGCCTTTGAGAAGTTGATAACTGGTGCTAAGACTGAGAATAGGAACTCAGAGTGGAATTTCTCCTGAGCCAATTCTTCAGTGTGAGTAATACCTATGTCCAGTGCCTCATGTGGCCTACAAACTCATTCTAGTTCATTCCTGAATCCGCCTTTCAGTAAGATGGGACAAATTCAGTCATTTTTTGGATCTTTGGCAGATGTAAAATGATACCCTGCTTTACAAGATTTATATGTGGATTGGTAGAAAAAAATTGCAATATGGGCATATAGAAGCCAGTCAATAAGTGACACAGAGCAAAAAGAAAGTCTTAAAAATGAGTAAGTGTTTACAGTGTCAGCCAACAAAGGATTTAAATGGTATTTGAAAGTGAAGTCTAGAATATGTTGCAGAAATCATTTTCTGCTGTGCAGATATTGGTGAAAGTCATAAATCGTGCATTATTCACTTTGCCTCAACGTATAGCAGTCAGTATTTTAGCATTTCTTAATATAAGGATAAACTTAAATTAGGAAATTAACCTCTTGCAAAATAGAAACTATACTGGTATTATGCATTAATTTGAATTTTTTGCAAGCTTATCTCTATAGGGTCTATTTCAAAATATACTTTATAAAAATTCACATGCATTAATTTGAAAAGAATTATCAAAATGAATAGGTTTGGCTATCAATAGGCTAAAAAGAAATTAAGTATTTTCTAATGCTGCAAGCCTTCTGAGAATCTTCATTTTAGGAATAAAAGATATCATTCATTGAGCACATATGACTGAAAGGTTATTTTTCTTGCAGCCACTCAGATTTTTAGGGAGCAGCCTACATCTGATGCCAGGCCTTTCTTTGCTAGGGCTCCCCACCAAGCCTCCAAACAGCCCTAATCAGGAGATGCCAGTCTACCCATATGAAACACCAACGGTTGCCTGGGAAACACAACAAATGTATAGCTATTTGATATTTCTAATCAAATCAGTTTTGCTTCAAATTATTCCCCATGCCAGAGAGTTTATTTTATAGGTCATATAGGTGTTGTGTCTCTGTAATTAGTAATGTATTATGATTATCATATTGGTTATATTTTTAATCATTCTACGATTATCAATGCCTTGTTTTTCTTTAGGATGGCTGGTGATCATACATTGTAAATTGTATGTGCTTTTCTCTGTAAACCTAGGATTCTTAACACTTTATTCCACAACTAAGCACATGATACACAGTCAAAATAGTTGCTTGTGACTAAAGAAAACTTAAAATAAGAACTGTTAGAATTTATGATAAAAATTAATGAAAATTAAGTATTTTCAGTACTGTAACCAAACAAAAATTGCCACAGAGGGTTTTGTTGTATAATATACACTTAAAATTATTTGAGTTCATGAACTGGCATAACTTCAGCATCAGTTCATTCAGTTTAAACAGGCCTAGCCCTTGCAAAAATGAGGTATAGACAAAATGTCATTGACTACTGATAGGACCACTACTAGATTCTGAACAGTTCTCTGGTTATCTAGCACACTTAACACTATTTTACAAGGGGTGCCAGATAAAGCTTTCAGGATCATGATCCCTTATAAGTAGCAAGCAATCAGTAAAAGCAGTGTATTTTGGATGTTGGCTTCCTATTTAGGAACATTTACATGTTGGGCGAAGGGTACATAGATTAACTAGGTCAAATTTCTTTCATTCTCCAATGAAAGTCTGAAGATACATCATACAAAAAAACCCAGAATTTCTTTTCATAAATCTGGGACTATGCTATTTTTGTAAAAAAATGGACAGCAATCTTCATTAAGGCAATATATGCTTAGATAATTGTTAAAATATGGTATTTATATACAGTTGTGTAATATAAGTAGGTGTGCTACTGTAATTATAAATGTATTAATAACATGACAATCATTTATTATAAGAATGCTCAGGATATTTAATCCCTAATCTCATGTGTTCATCTTTTTAATCTCATTTTGGATAAGATACTGTGCAGGAAGCTGTTTCCACACATAATTTTTAAGTGCTTACATTAGTGTTTGTGAGTTTTGTTGTCTTCATTATTCATCTTATTTGTCAGCATATATCATGTAGAGAGGACCATAATTTGACACATCTGTAGGACCTTTTTTTAAAAAAACAATAGTTTGAACTTGTGCTGCTAAAATCTTGGGCCAGGCTTGGTGATGCAGCCCAGAACTCAGTGATGCAGAGTTGTGCTAGAAGGATCCCAAGTACCAGGCCAGCTGAAATGTCAGGATGGGACTATGCCTCAACACACACACACACACACACACACACACACACACCAACACCAGCCACTAAAATTAAGGGTCTTTAGTACCACATGAGTCACCTCAATTTTTTTTTCTCCTAAAGTGATTAAATTTTCTTTAACAGTTGTCTGAGAATAGAAAAATGCTTTTAGCATCTAAGTTTAAAAATGATTATTTTGAGGGTGGGAGATAGCTCAGCAGTCTAAGTACCTGCTTGGCAAGCACAAGGACCCCAGTTCTATCTCCGGTACCACATGCTGTATTAGCCCTGGGTGCCCAGCCAGCCACTGAAACGGCATGGTGGTGCACACCTGTAATCCCAGCACTGGGCAGGCTGAGACAGGAGGATCATTACAAGTCTGAGCTGCATAGTGAGACCCTCTAGCAAATAAATAAATAAATGATTAAAATTATTATTATGACTAACAAGGTCCAGATAAATACATCATTGGGCTACTGAAAAGATCATGATGTTTCAGGGAAATAGAAAACAAATAAACTCAGTATTTTATAATAAT
Source organism: Octodon degus (assembly GCF_000260255.1). Classification (NCBI taxonomy): domain Eukaryota; kingdom Metazoa; phylum Chordata; class Mammalia; order Rodentia; family Octodontidae; genus Octodon; species Octodon degus. Next base: position 2,227,316 of record NW_004524733.1, read on the forward strand.
GTAAATTGTGTTTCTATTTGTTTAATAACAAAATAACTGTCAACATTTCTTTTTATTCCATAGAAATATTTCAGAAAACATTTGAAAAAATTCCAAGGCTTGAGCACATACACATTGCTCTACTATTCTTTAGTGTTTCCAGTAACTAAGTAAAGTTTTCTTTTTACTCTGATTACAGTAATTTATTGATGGTCTTAATCAAGGTTACTTACTTATATGCAAAAATTATTTATAAAGCACTGCTTGCAGAATTTTTGTTGAGTATTTAGATTATACAATCTGTGCCATATTTTTCTAAAATAGAAGCAATTTAATTATGTTCTTTGACTGTTGTGATGATTGTGTTCTATACATGATAGCTATTGATAAGAGAATCCGCTAATAGAAAAGTTTCAAGATATTTTTCAAACAGCATGTTATATTGATCATATCTCAAAAAAAGATTCAGATAATTTAATAATGAAGAATTATTATTCAACTAGATTTCATGTTTTAAAAAAATACACTATTTCATTCCATTAAACTACTCTAAAATATTATTAATTTTAGTGTGAAAGACTATTACTTAAATATTACTTCATTAAATAAATCAGTAAAAGAAAAAATTGTTTTTCTAAAGAATTTAGAAACTTAAATTATAGGACTTAAATGTATGAATTAATTAAATCATAAGATAAATATCTCTATTGTGATAGGTGATCATTAAGTAACTTCGCTTTTTGAACAATAGGTGTTTAAGTTGCAGTCTAACGTATCTCTGATAATATATCTTACTATATTTTTTTCATGTTGAGCAATCTTTAAAATACTTGTATTCTTTGAATCTTTTCCAATCAAGTGCCATTATGTTAGATAAGAGTTACTTTATACAAATATAGCTTTCCACATTGGTCTATACCCATGCATACATTTTTTGTTAGTTTAAATATACATGCACACAACTGATAAACAGTGATATAAATGACATTCATATAGGAATTATAGGGAATATCCCTTGTGAGCCTCACTTCTTTTCTGTATTTAGGGCAGGGTCTGTAGGGTCCACAGGGTCTCACTATGTAGATAGGGCTCATAGTAATCTCCTGTTTTCAGCCACCCAAGGGCTGAGATTACAGGTCTGTGCTGTCATGCCCAGTCTCAACCGCTGTCTCAGCGTGCTTCCTGGGCTGGGCCAGCACAGCAGGTCCAGGGATTGAACCCCAGCCGCTGCACTCTGCCTAAGCAGGCGCTTTAGTCCTCTGATCATCAGGCCAGCCCTGAGTCTCACAATTTTTATGAATGAACAAAGGAACACTTAAAATGAACTACAAAGATTATATATGAAGATATCTACCCAAAAGTGCATTTCACCTCAATGTAAAAGAATAGATCTACAGCAACCCAAGTAACAATCAGTTTTGAACTATACAAAATTAAATGTATAGGGCTGGGGAGATAGGTCAGAGGCATAAGCACCTGCCTAGCAAGCTCAAGGTCATGAGTTTGATCACCAATCCCCCTCCCCCCCCAAAACATAAAGGCTTATATAAATTCTTAGGAATAGTTAACAAATGTTAGCATTATATGACTAGACGATATATTTCACTGAGTTGGAAAAGAAAGTATGTTCTTAAAAAACTGTTTTCTGTTTTTGATTGGTGGTTTGTCAAAATCTCATCTAAGTGAATAAATGAAATATATTTTTCAGTGTTAAATTCCTGCATGCAAATTTTCCTCCAGCTAATTTAATACTTATGGAAGATTAAGCATTCATTTATTTTTGTGATGAAAAGACATTAAGATGAAATTTCTAGCACTAAGTAACTGGGAACTTCCTAGCCCTAATTCACATTTAATAGAGTATCTCAAGAGGTTCTACTACTTTATATAATCTTGTCAGTTACACTTGGGTCTTAATTTGTTTCCTAGGCGAAGAGAAAGAAAAGCATAATGAACTGGTGACATACACAACTTCATAACTATATATATCTACATATATATATATATATCAGTAAAATCTACATTTATTTAATGTATTTATATATTTAATACATTAATATTTATTGCATATAGGTATATCTATTATATTCTTATTAAATTCTAGGTTATTTTCCAGTGTGTTATTAATTTTTCCTACATTTCCTAACCTTAAACATGACAATTTAAATCCAGAGTTAAACCATTAGTTAAATAGGTTGTGTGCAAAAAATGATAATTATTTTACAAGATGTAACTAATTAACCTTGTCTGAGCATGTGCAATTGGAAGATCACATCTGTACCAGTACCGGTGGTCTGTCATTCAGATTTCATTCACGTATGAGAAAGCCACAGGATACACGGGGGCCCTGCGTGGGCAGGGTCAGCGGATGACAGCAGCCGTCCTGGGGAGACGCTGTAGGGCAGAGGCTGCAGCAGCGGTGTGCTCTGTCTCTGTCCCACTCATAGGCGGCTCAATCTCATTGGGGTTTTCTGCTCCTAAATCTGTCCTTTAGGACAATTCACCTACTTTATGCTAATGACATAGACACAGAAATACATGCTTAGAATCAAGAAAAAATTATTTTCTTTCACCACTTCGACTTATTGCGAATAAAATCTATTCAAGGGATGACCTACAAGGACATAACGAGCTTATTTGTGAACAGAGGTTCTGAACCCCTCAGATAACAGGGCACTTCAGGACAGGCATCCGGGTGTCTCTGGTTGGCTTTTTCACCATTCATCCTAGACACCGTTTTCCAGCCACGCTTGCGTGTTCTCGATGCCGTGGCTTCTCGTGTCCGCGGACCTGCGCTCACAGAAGGAGCGATGCAAGAAGCCTGAGCCTTCCCGAGAGGCAGCGGCTGCCAGGAGATCGAAGCCCGGCCCTGCGCTTGCCCAGGAGGCACTCTGGCCGCCGAGCTCTCTCCTCCGCCCCACATTTCACTTTCTATGAGCACACTTTACTCAAGTGTACAATGACTCAGTTAATCCTCGTAAAGCACTAGCACTTGGTGCTCTACAACTCATCTAAGCACCTCAGCCGATACTTGCGTCTCATACGTGCCTCTCTGTTTTACTAATTTCCTCTGTAATCATCTGGCTCCTTTATTTAAAATTATCTCACAACGCCGCGGATCTTCAAGTTAAACTCTGCAGTGTAGCTTACCAAGGTGTAGTTCTCACTTCTCTCTTCTTTCTTCATCCCTGTGTGATGACTGCATGCCGTTCCTTCTCACCTTCCCACTGGGACGGAGGCTGCTGCCAGGCCTGTGACCTGCTTCCTCTGCATCCCTGCCCTCTTTTCATTAATCGATACCAGAAAGTCGTCCTGGACCTTCCCTGTAACCCCTACATTCACCACACAAACCTACATACCTGTTTCCATAGTACCATCAAAAACTTATCACATGGTCATGCAAACCTCCACTTAATTCCTCTTTTTCCTGATTTAACACATCTAGAGGAATATTCATACTACCTGGGTGCAGGCATTTAGAAGTGTGTGCCACAGATATTCAATAGATTTTCACTCAAAGATTAGGTGGGAAACTTCAACACAGTGACTGTTAAACTATGATATATTTCATTTTCCATCTCTCAAGGATACACTGTTTTTGAAAACCTTTTTACCAGACCTCAGCATGTCCTTTAAATAGTTCAAATTAGTATTTATTGAAATGTTTCCTGTGGAGCCAGATACGGTGGTGCAAGCCTGAGATCCTAGCACTTGGGAGGCTGAAGCAGGAGGAACATTGCAAGTTCAGAAGCAGCCTGGGTTACAAAGTCAGCTTAAGGAACACCTGAACTGCACAGGGAGACCCTGCCTCAAAAAGGAGAGAGAGACAGAGACAGAGACAGAGACAGAGACAGAGACAGAGACAGAGAGGGAGAGAGAGAGACAGAGACAGAGACACAGAGAGACAGAGAGACAGAGACACAGAGACAGAGAGACAGAGACAGAGAGACAGAGAGACAGAGAGAGTTCTAGTAAATTACTGTTTTTCAAACAGTGATTAGTACACACATACCAAGGTAAGGGTTTTAAAATGCTACGTACATTTGGCCATGAATAAGACAGCTGTGGTTAGAAATGATGTTTTCTATAGTCTATCTCTTTCTGGTTGGCATAGTTGTTTATTTTTAGACTGAGTGGCTCTTCCACTACTTCATAATCTCTTAATTTACTTTCTTACTATCTTGCCAGCTATCTTTACTTACTTTCAATACTTCCTCTTCTGTATATCAATTTAGAGATAACTTTGTCCATTTAGAGCATATTAGAGAAGGATTTTTACTATTATTGAAAAAATGTCTTGTTATATCAGGGAATGAATATAGCACAAGCTAAGTGAATAACTAATATCATCCAATCCATTAAACATATCATATTACTCTTGTATGTTTTGTAAACAGAAGGGAAGACCTCAATCTATAGAGATAATGGATTTTAAAAATTTTTAAATAAAAGGTATGGATTACAAATGATTATATTACTTAACCATTATTTGGTTAAGACAAACATCACTTTGAACACTTAATTTTTGAAGTTTTGCTTTTTGTTTGCATAATTTAAAATTTCTTCTGTCTTTTAGATGCTGAGCTATGAATATTACAAGTTATCAGCCTACCCAGTGCAACTTCGAAAAACCTGGACTCCAAAAATGGAGGTTGGCTTGATGGTGTATCACAGCAGTGCACACCAGCCAACCGTGCTCCAGGCCCCGACTGCAAATCCTATTATGGGAAAAAAATATATTTTTCATGTTTTCATATATTAAACCTTGTAACATTTTTTTCTTAGGATATTGTGTTTGGGATATAATAAAACTATAATCCTAAAATATTTTGGTCTCTAAAATAATTTTATTCTAATTTGTATTATAATACAAAATAAAACATTTTACTAATAATTATTATGCATAATATAGTTTTGTTCCAGTACAAATACTAACAATAAGTACTAGTAGTCTGAGGGACAATAATCTAGTCCTTTGCAGAAAGAAGGCTTTCTGGCTTCCCTCCATCACTCATGGGCTGTCTGTCTGTCTGTCTGTCCGTTTGTCCATCTGTTCATCTGTCTGTCTGTCCATCTATCTATCTTTCTATCCATCAATCAACTGGAAATATATGTATGTGTATATATTACATTCAATCAATCTATATATCAAATATATTCAATTAAATGGACAGTTACATTGCTTGAAATTTTTAATCAGTCTGTTTCTATTAAAAATAGTACCCATTTGGGGACTGGGGAGATGGCTCAGTGGAATAAGTGCTTCCTGCGCAAGCACAAGGGCCTGAGTTCAATCCCTGGTTCTGCCAAAGAAAAGACAATAATACTCATTTAAATTGAGTGAGAAGCACCTTTCTTAAAAAAAACAACAAAAAAAAGGTAAACTGACAAAATGGAAAGGTAAATATCCAAAGCCTGGAGGAAGACTGTTTTCAATAGAGCTTATGGCCTGAATTAAAAGGTCAATTGCCGTCAAAAACAATGAAAACATATATAGATGCATTTATAAAAATTCCTCATCTTTCATCACTGACATAGTCTGATAAATTTTATTCTTACTGGAGACTGTTTTATATTTATTGATGTTTTACTTCATTTAAGCATCTTTCTTTAGCACTAACCATTTCTTGATAGTATCACATTTATATAGAACCTTAAGTCTGCCTGAAAGCTAAGGTAGAAAGATGGACTGTAAGAATACCACAATGGTGGATGTAGTGAGTTTTATTTCCTTTTGATATCTAGAACAAACTTGGAAATATCCACGTTGTATGTGCATTAATAGAAAATACACAGCCAGTACAATAGTAGATTCACTTGTCTGAAACATTTATCTAGTTTAAAAATAGTTTTGTAGCTCACAATTTATTGAATGGAAACCACATTACATTTTTAAGCATGTTTAAAAATCTTTTAAAAACAGCTTCCTTCAGAGACCTGAAACATGGAAATTCTAAAATGAACACTGAGTCTCCTACAGTGTAATGTTGTAAAACAGCTAGAACAGTACTTTACTAAAGAAGGATGTAAATACTTATAATTCTTCTCTTTTGGCTTAATCCAGGATCTAAAGAAAATAAAACATGTAAAGTACTTCAGTTGAACACTAACCATAAGTTTTAAGCAATGACAGTTGTACATCTAAAAATCATAAACAAGTACAAATAATAATGATTGTATTTATTTATTTATTTATTTATTTATTTTTTTAATTTTATTTGTGTGTGTGTGGCCAGCTCAGCCCACCAGGGGGCGGGGCTGGCTGGCATGTGGTGCTGGGGGATTGAACCGCGGTCCCTGTGCTTTGCTAAACTTGTTCTAAGTAGGTGCTTTAGACCACTGAGCCATCTCACCAGCCCTAATGTTTGTATTTAAATGATGTTATAATACCACACACAAGTCCATTGCAAGGAAATTCTTAGAGTGAGTGTATTTTATAGAAGAAAAAAATGCTGAATAAAACACCTTGGTTTTTAAATATTAACCTTTTCAACTTCTACTGTAAAAAGTAGTTGCATAGTGGAGGGAAATATAGGAAGTATTCCCATTTGAAGGAGGACTGAGTCATTTACCTTAATCTAGTGGTGATGCTTATGTTGCCTTATATTGGCCACTTAACTTAATAACATGAGCTTTGCATAGATAGCATCATTTCTATTTTCTGATAATGAGACTGAAATAATGAAAATAAATAATTATCCATCTAATAGAACAATTTATACATCAAGTTGCCATTGATACCGTCTTTTTTAGGCACCTTCTAAGTGTTTCTGTATTGCTAATGGATACTACAGATTCCTCCACTGCCTATTCAGAATTTATGCTAAAATGTGTCTTTCCCTATCTACAGTAGTGAACTGAAGCAATACTAGTTTTAATACTAGATTTAGAAATTAATTTGGATATAGCAATAATTATATTTATCATCTCTAGCACATTTGATATAATACTGTATTGGTTTATTAAATATATTTATGGCTAGCTCATTTAATACATTTATAATAAGCAAAGAGTGTATAGCTGCAGCGATCAAGTTATAATTTACTAAAGTGTCTGAAGAAATTGTTTTTTAATAATGTGAATCAGTTTATGTGTAGCAGGATAATGCTTATCTGTGTAACTCTTTGGGCCTCACAAAAGCCCACTGAATAATCCTGGTGCACACCTATCTTAGGTCAGAACATTAGAACAAATGTTTAATTAGAACCTGTTACATGTGAGGGCCTAACACAGGCACACAGAATGCAACAGTAAAATAGAAACAGAGCTCTATTATCGTGGAATTACATCTCCAGGGAAGATAGATACTGTAGAAAATTATCAGTACATAAAGGAAATAATACAATACACAGAGAGGTGATGAGCTGTATGAAAGAAGTATCACATGTCTATGACCAGAGATGGAGTTCAAGTTTTAAAAATTTAGCAACTTCAAGACAACTCCGGTGACACGGGATGCTATACTAAAAGAGGTAAAGATGTCAGTCTTGCCAGCACAATGAGAGCATTGTGTGAGGCACGAATCCTGTTTACATTTACGTTTTCTTTTTCTTCTATATCACTACTTGCTTGCATATCATACATTGTTCCTTAAACTACAATGCAACTCCAGCTTCCAATAGTCCATATACAAATGCTTCAGTCTCTCAGAGACAACCCCTGGAGCACGTGCAGGTAGACGATTCCTGTCCTGGCACGTGCTGCGGGCACTGCCCCCACATAATAAGCCAACAGCAAAATCCACCTTGTTTATGATGATGGGTGGTTGTGCCAGTCTGTACAAAAATTGTTTACTGATATTACATTCAGCTACTAAACTAAACGTCACTTTTTCTTTTATAATTTGTTTCAAAATTCTGTAACATGTTTTATATAAACAATCTTCTTACCTGCAAATTGTGACATTCGCTTTTCTTTCTCTCTAATATTATTTTTTATTTCTATTTTTATTTCCTTAATACACTCCTGACCTCTTGACAAAAGCTAAGTAGTGATGATGAATGTACACATTATTAAGCCTCTTTTCTTTAAACCTTGTCCTCTATAAAAGGTATAAGGTTGAGCTTTTAAAAAGTGGATCCAATTATCTTTCTTGTCTAGATATTAAGACATCCAGTTAATTTATAATTATTATATTTAACAATATTTTACTTTCCTCAATTTTATATTATAAACTCACATCATTTTATTGTTGGGTAACTCTCAATTTTTCAATATTTATTTATATTTTATAGCCTTTAGAAAATATATTTTGTAATAAATGTAAATTATATATTTTCTAATATACGAAAATGTATTCGGCTCAGGGCTTCCACACCACACACAATATCACCAGCCCTTGACCATTTTGACAGAGTCTTGCTAAATTTCTAAGTGGTCCAGATTAGACTCAGATTTATAATCCTTCTGCTTCTGCCTTCCAGAGAACTGGAATGAATTCGCCATAGAGCACAACTAATTCATTTATAAAGTTTAAATCCACTTACTCTTTCAATATGTCTTCGTAATTATTGAGATATTAGTTTATTTTAAGTATAAGCATCAGTCTTACATATTGACATTATTGTTTAATTCTTAAGCACACAAAATGATAGATATTAGATTAAGTATTACACGGACACAATGTTCATTGAACAGGTATAGGACCACCTAGCTTAATCATTTTCAGAAAAGACATTAGCAATGTTTGATTGGAAGGTAAATCAATTTTTAAAAAACTTAACTTTTCTAAGTTTGACAGATAGCTTTGCACAAAATTCAAGTCTACTGTTTGAGCCTTTAGCTATATTTGAATGTATTTTGTTTAGCTGAAATATTATTTTTGATGACTTCTTTGTTAAATATAGAGATCTCTGAATTTCAAAATCAAACATGTTTTTTGGGGTCCGTGTAATCTTTCCAATTGTATATAAATATTTTATACTTAAAAATTTACATTCGATCTGAATGAGCACATTACTTTATCTGAAAATTTTTCTTGCATATTTCTAGTCTGTATTATAATGCATAATTCTAATCATAAAGTACATGGTGCATTATTTATTTCTAAGCATAATGGCTTTTATATAGAACTTTTTCTTAATGTTTAACAAGTGAAGGATAAATGATTACATAAATTAATATTTTGAAAGCATTAGGGTCTGCAAATGACTGTTTATAGAAAGTACAGTTGGTCTTTACTATTGAGTGTTTATTTCTGTAGTTACAAGCAATTACCTTTTCTGATGAAATATTGGTGAAATTAGATCAATGATTTAGTGATTCAGTACACTACAAGCTTTAAAATTTTATAATTAATATTTATTTTTCAAATTTTTCAAATTTATTTAACAAGTAAGTTTTTAGTATTACATCTCTTACCTGATTCTAAGTAGTGCATAGAATTGTTTTCCAAAAACAACTTCAATGAATCTATAAGTAAAAGACAGTTCAAACCTCTAGAACAATCTAGTAATGTATTGGAAGAAATGTAAGGTGTAGTGTATTAACATTACTAACATTAAGATTTACCTTAAGGGGGGCTGGAGAGATGGCTCAGTGGTCTAAAGCACCTACTTAGAACAAGCTTAGCAAAAGCATCAGGGACCGCGGTTCAATCCCCCAGCACCA
>NW_004524733.1:2237013-2256673 GCF_000260255.1 Octodon degus
AAAAAAAAAAAAAAAAGATTTACCTTAAGGTTTTACTGATTCGTATTGTAGCCGACCCTGTTTATCCATGCAAACACTGACACTGGGTGCCCATGTCGAGTTCAATTTTGACAACCACTACTGCATTCTGATCCTCTGTCCTTTCGGTTTGGATTGTTCACTGTTCTTAACAAACATTACTTCTCTGCTAAGTCTGGGAATCCTGTTTGTGAATTCAGACCTCTGATTGGCAGTTCTGCTGTCAATCTCATTAAAGTATGTTACGGAAGTAGGTCCTCGCTCTGTAATACAGTAGAATTGGAAGTCAGACGCACCTGAAACGGGATTCTAACTTAGTTACTTCTTCCCCGTGGTACCACAATGATAAATACTAAATTATATACTTTGCTGAAAATGAAAGCAATGTCAGATACTGCTAGTATAATAACTACCAATTCTAACTAGAGTAACTGAGTTTATAACTCACTTGGACCCCTTTCAACATTTTATAGCTAATAATACTTGGATTCCCATCACAACATTTTCAGGCAAATACCTTTAGAAATTCTGCAATTAACAGATGAGAAAACTTACGTAACATATGAGTACAGAATTCAACAATTCATGCCTGTTGCTGCCTCACGCTAATACAGCTGAACTACAGTTGATAAGGACACCAGTCAAAGGATGAGATAAAAACAAGGGTGGAGCAACGGGGGAGGAACGGGGTATCATCATAATAAGTGCTTTATTAAGTGAAATAAACCAGGCACAGACAGACAAGAACAGCATGAGCTCACTCATATGTAGAATATGAAAGTGTTAATCTTACGGAAGTTGAGAGAAGAATTAAGTTGTAGTTGTCAGAAGCTTGGGAGAATACAGGTGAGGAAAATGGAGAAGGGTTGAGCAGTTGTATTAAATTTGAATTTAAATTCAAAAAATTCTGTCTGTATTTCATTAATTAACGTTGAAATTTGAATACTCAAAAATACATGAAACATTAATGCAATGATCTAAGCATATGCCTTGTTTTCCCTTGTAATGCTTTTTCACTAACATTTTTCTTAAAAGTGAATGTAAATTTTCTTATCAGCAATGATAATAAAAGGACAAAAACAGCAGCATAAAATAATTTTCTTTAGTTTTCTTTTTAATCTGCTTTAATGGCAACTTTTCCTTCATTAATTTCTTTGAAAATAAAATTTTGAAGAACAGTGTTTCTTTCCTCTCTGCCTCTATTTCCTTCCATGAGCTATCAAAAGCCAGACATACTATTTCTTGGAAGTCCACTAAATTTTCTTTCTCCCAACAGCAGGTTATCCCTGTAGCAGGAGGGACCTCTTCTCTCTATTTGCCCTAGTAGTGATCCTGACACTTCTGCATCCTGGGCTTCCATTACACTTTTCTCTTCATCTTGTCTCATCACATCTTGGTTTAATTTTACCACATCTCCTTTATAAAGCTGTCATCAGTTCTTCCTTTTTTCTTCTGCACTTACTCAAATCATTTCTGCAAGTCCTTTCTAAAACCCTTTATTAATTTCTTTCTTTCTCATAAGACTTTTTATTTAATAAAGTGAATGTTTGCCAACCCCCTTGTCTGGTTATTACAGATCACTCTCCACGGTGCCAACCACATCACGCACCATTTTTCTAAACATCTGTGACTTGAGTTGCCTATAATTTCCCTCTCCAGCTTTAGTTCATATCCCCATTGCAGGGATGATCAGTGGTCCAGTCTCCAGGATTCTAATCATTTTGCTCCTTGGCTCACTCTACTATGCCACTAAGGGGCTAAAATTCTTCCTTCCAGCAATCTCCCAACAATGGTGTTCAGACGGTACAGCTCATGAATAGAAGGAGAAATATGCTGAACAAATAAGGAGCAGTTGGCTTTACTATCCAAGATGCTGACTCCCTTTCTCTCGTTTCTGTTTCGTTAATACTGTTGCAATGGCTGGAGCTTCAGTTCCCCTTTGGCAGTATGAAGAGAACTGAACGGTAGCACTTAGTGTAATCTCAAACTGATAGAATTAAGCCAGGAGTAGGGCTGTGTTACTTCTTTGAAAACATAAACCTCCAAAATTTAGCTGAATTTTGTCACCTGCAGATAAATGTAAACACTACTATTACTCTTTTCATATCCACCTTGAAATCTGCAGCCTAATATAACATCATCCTTTTCGATTTTGTTTTCTGTTTATGAAAAGATAGCCTAGCCTTGTTAGCAGGGACTAGAATTGCAGCTGAAGGTTTTGCACTCACGTTACAGCAGGCAAAGGACTTTTTCTCAATATCACTTTTTTTTTTTTTTGCTTATTTCATATTTCTTGAAAGAAACACCCAGAAGATGAAATATTAGGTAATGAGAAAGGAAACAGAAAATCATTTATAATTAAGAGGAAAGGTTCTAGGCAGATTTTTGAGTGACAGACATAGACATAGCTTCCTTAATGAGTCTGCCACTTACAAGCTACCTAAGTGGGTAGCACCTGGCTGGCGAGATAGCTTTGCGGACTAAGTGCTGCTTAGGAAGCACAGGAACTGGGATTCGATCCCTGGCACCACATGCCATGCTGGCCCTGCCCCCAGGTGGATTGAGCCAGCCACCGAGACTGGGTGTGGTGGCACACCCTGGTAATCCCAGGGCTGAGGAGGCTGAGGCAGGAGGATCACTAGGAGTCTGAGCTGCCATGCATGAGTCTGTATCAATAAATAAATCAATTAATTTAAAAAACTATTCAAGTTGCAAATATAATTTAAATATCACAAATTTCGATGCATCAGGAATTACTAAAAAAAAGAATAAAAATAGGTAACATTTTCAAGTCCACATATTTCCATAGTAGCCACTCATGAAATTATGTTGCCTCTCATTTCTTGTGACAAGATAATTAATCAAAAGTGAAAAACAGTGCACCTACATCTATGGTTTTTGTAAGCATGTATTTAATTAATCTTGTATTAAATCTTTTAAATTTTTTTCTGTACTGAATATGTACAAAATTCTTTTTGTCAATGTTCCCTAAACCATATATTATAATTAACCCCAGATTTATATTGTAGTAGATACTCTAAGTACTCGGAATTTTTTTGCATATATATGAGCATCACAGCAGTTGTATGCAGAATTTAAGCCCTGTTCTGTCAGGGATTTTAGCATGTGGATATGATAACCCGGGGTGACAGCACTGAATGACAGAGCCACAATGGCTCTTCTGTTTTTCTGCTTCTTCATTTTGGATTATCAGCATCTGATAGGTGTCATATATTTTACTTCCTGTATTTGACAATCATATTCATAAAAGCCAGTGGCTCCAAATTTCTCTATCTTGAGCTCTGCAGAGTTTTGCAGATAAAATTTAATAGAAGCTTACTAAGTAAATAAATCGCAGGGCTGACATTTTGACATCCTAAAATATAAATTTTAAATAATGATTCTGATTTTTTTCTTTAAGTTTTTATTAAAATACATGTTTAAAAACTGTAGTCACAAGTAGATTAAGTTCAGACACATTTATTTCAGTTGAAATTGTTCTGTGGTACCTCAGTGTTTCTCACTGACAGAAAACCATGCTGGATGGAGCTGTATGCGTGACAGACATTTTAACCCTTAATGTACCGTGGCCACATTATAATCATGCTATCAGTTTGGACTTCAATGAATTTGTAGGTCACAACGCCTTGGCCACAATATAAATTAGTATTAAGATAGCTTTTAAGCTAATAACGGTTTTGTATGTTTTGTTGAATTTATCAAGCTAAATATATGCAATGGAATTTATACTAAAGTATGTTTAGCCTTGATTTTTTTTTGGTGGGGGAGGAAATGGGGATTGAACTTAGACCCCTGAACTTGCCAGGCAAGTGATTATTCTGCTGAGCCATCTCCCCAGCCCTTAGCCTTGATTAATATTTTTAATTTATGATGACAGACTTGATGGAAAATTAATTAGATTCTTTGGTATTATACCAATATTTGCAAATTGACTTAATTAAAAAATGAATTTTGGGTGATGATGTTTATATCCATGAAATAGGTGACATGTATACATTAAATTATATATATATATATATATATATATATATATGTATGATAACAGACATTTAATTTCTTAACCCAAGACTTGATGATGTGACATGAATTGACTCATGTGATTTTTTTTTTTTTTTTTTGGAACTGGGGTTTTGAACTGAGGCCCTTGTGCTTGCCAGGCAAGCGCTTATTCTACCAAGTCATTTCCCCGGCCCCACTCATGTGATTTTTTTGTGACATAATATTTTGTAGTAATAGAGATTGAACCCAATGGTGCTCTACCACTGAGCTACATCCTGAGCCAGTTTTAATTTTTTTGAAACAAGTTCTCATCAAAATGCTCAGGTAGGACTCCAACTGGAGATCATCCTGCTTCAGCCTGCCATAGATTGAGATTGCAAGTGTATTTACTCACTCCTGGACTCACACCCCTTTAATAGTTCTTAATCATTTTCAGATCTGAACTTTGACATCATACTTTTGATTATTTGGTCCCCCAGGTTATGTCTGTGCTTAAGGTCCTATGGAAATTCAAGTAGAACTGACTTTTCTAATTGAGAGCTAGCTAAATACTACTAGTTCACCTTAAGTAATTTTTTCATGATATATTTGGACTCATATACACTTTAAAACACTAATCTCTTTCAGCTCATTCTGTAACTATATGTATGAGATTTCTTCATCCTCTCTTTGCATTCATTGTCTGCTTTTCCGCAATAGATAGTTTGGGGGCAGTAAGCCAATTTTTACATTTCTTCTCGTCAAACCAAGATTCTGTGTATTCCTGAATGGATCAGTAACGAACTACTTTATGTGTTTATGGTTCTCCTTGATCAAAGACATAGAAATTTGTCAGAAAAATAATTTAGATCTAATTTATTTTTATACTGGGAAGCTCAAAAGGAATTCTAATCAATGCTGAAATGCCTCCTTAAGCAACTGCACGATATCAAGGAAAATAACAAACATGTAAGCAAAGGTACTACATTCAAAACATGCATTCAGTATTAAAAGGATGTTCTCTTCCCTGCAGAGAATGTGATCTAGCATTCCACTGAGTAAGAATTTTAACAGTAGTTAATGGTAATTAGCAAAATAATAGCTATTGCAATTATTATTTCAAAATGGTAGTGAGGATTTTGAATGTTCTTATTAGAAAAATGTATAAGTGTCTTAGCAAGAGATGTGCTAATTACTCTGTTATAATAATTACAAAACATATGCTTGCATGAAAGCAGAACATCAGATCCTATACATAGGTATATTTATAATGTATCAATTAAGGAAGCTACTTTTGCTGTGTAGGTAGCACAAAGGTGAAATAAATATGATAAGAAATTAAATGTTATGTCACTTTTGTCTCAAATGGAACTGAATTCTCTATGTGGGAACAATTAGTGGTAACTGTCCCAACATACCTAACAGAAAGGTTTGAAATGAATGGCTAAAGAATTAGCCTAAGCCTTATTTTTGAAACTTTATCCATTAATTTACCTAGTTTATATATAGAAAGACACAGAATATATATTGAAAGGTTTCTCTAGCTGCACAATATTATATATCTGTAGCTGCACTTGCACTTTTAACAATTAATCACCCGATGATTTTGATACAGAGAGCTCAGGGTCTGATGTACAAGTGACTGATGAAAACCCTGGCTTCAACAATTTTAAGTGCATCTGAGAAGAAAGAGAAACAGTGACTTAGATCAGAAACAAGACACGCTGCTCAGTAGAATGAGTTCCAAGTGTGGTATCACAGAGCTCAAGAATACTAAAAACAAGAAACAATTTTGTTGAAGATTATTCTGATAATGACAGCATGTTGACCCCAAAAACACACATACTTAGAATAAAGTCATTGTGGTCAGCTGGAGCGACACTGATTGTCTCAAAAAATGTTGCAAGAGGAATTTTCCAATGTGAAATTTCAGGAATAACATACAAAATAGTCTGCTGGGACAAGGAGAGCTATTTGCGGGTCAATAATAAGCTAGCGAGGGCACCAGTACAGATATAGCAGACATAAGATACATTAAGCACATATGATGTTCAGCTTATATTTTAAAAAATGTGTTTCTTGATTTGAATACAAAACACTATGAAAAGAGGTAGAGAAGACAGCAAGAGTGATTGTGCAACCCTTATTTTGTAGGTTTCTGATCTTTTGCCAAGTTTCAAGTTATGGACATTGAAGAGGCATTGAATTGAAGGAAACAAATACATTTTAACTTAAATAACACTGAACTTCTTAATATCTGAAAGTCAACCTGCAAACAAGTAAAATGCATACAAATACCACCAAATCAACTCCAAATATTAACTTGAACAAAATAGACACCTACTATTCCATCTCAAAACAGTAGTGTAATGAAAACAGTGAGAAAACATTTCATAGTTTCACTTCTAGAAACTTGAGTATATTCAGTGAACGCATACATGAAATATGTCATAAAAACAATTAAAATATCCTAAATAATAGTTCCTTTCTTGTTTTGCCAATTAAACATCTATCTGGTCCATCTGGATAGTCCAGATTTGCTAGTAATATTGAGTCAGTTTATTTACATTCTGGGGGATAAGGCTATGTTCCATCAGATGGTGCGAAGTCTCTACAGCTGGCATAGCTCCGCAGAGCCGTGCCTCCGAAGACGTTTCATCGGAGAACATCTCGGGGAATGTCTTTAAGCTACTTTTTACAATGTTTATCCAAAGAAGTCAGTGAACGGTCCTCCACATTTTCCTAGTACTGCATCTTCCTCTGTGCTGAATCCTCATATTTAATCCTTTTTTGTTTTCTCCCCTGAGTAATCTCTATTAAAATTCTCCAGGGAAACTGCTGTAAATCAATTAAAGGTAGTCAGAAAATTCAATTACATATTTGTGGATGTAATAGCTTTCACATGGTTTCATACAGAGATGTATCAATAACTTAATCACAGTTGTTGCCTATAATAACCCTAGAAATATTTGTTTCAAATAATGACAGTATATAATAATAATAACCACTCAAAATAATATTGTCTTTATTTAGAGGGGCAAATATCATCAGATAAATCTAAACTGGGTTGAGAAAGCACTTATAAATAATATCCGGTTTGCTTCATTTTGACCTAGGAAAATCAATTTTTCTATTTCAATGAGATTTTTATTCAAATTTTCCAGACATGATTTAGTGTTATTTTCTCAAGGGCTAAGAAAATTTATTATTTTTAAAATGCTGAAATATATTACACCTGTCACCTACTATATTTGCAAATACTTGCTGTATTTCCAGATGGAAAATGCTGGGGAAAAATCCTCAAAGTGTAATCAAAATTAAATGAGGGAAATTCAAACTAGCTTCCCATGAATTAATCTAGAGCAGTGTCTTAACCTGGTGTCCCCTGACTCATGGGCTAGGCCTGTGTGTAGTACCTTCAGCATCTTCAGGACCATGTTATTAAGTCTGGCTGTATTTTAAAGGCAACCCAGAAAAACAGGATCACCTTGTTCATAGATACAACGTGTCATCATTTTATCGAGCATTGTTTTCTTCCACCCACAGTGATGCTCTACTTGGAAATTAAGACAATGGGGCCTTATTATTTGAGCATTTCCTCCTAATCTCTACACCGTGCTTTAGCTAAAGGAAAAGTGTGTAAACACCTGAAGTTTATTATTTCCTCTTGCTGAGACAGTTTTGGGTAAAATGTCGTAAAGGCAGGGCCAGGCATGGTAGCACATGCCTGAAACCCCAGCACTGGGAAGGCTGATGCAGGACCATTGCTACAAACTCAAGGTTCAGGCCACCTTTAATTGTATAGCAAAATCCTATCTAAAAAGGAAAAAAGAAAAGCTTATCAGGCAATATGATCTAAGGGTTACATTTATCATCAAAATGTCTAAATTAGTTTTAGTTGCAATATAAAAGTAGCTAAAATTTAGCAAATGCTAACTGTACACTGCAGATGTTTCTCATATCTTTAAAACCTGTTCAAGAAATAATATAAGAGCCTAAGTTTGGAAAATTTTTAATTTCTTTTCATAAATTGTTGATATATAGGGCCATTTCCAAGTCTTTTCCCCCACAAAGTTCTTAATTAGGTTAGGAGAAATGCACCCATGATTTTTAATCATATTGAACTAAATTTTTTATACGTGATAGCAAATTTCAAATGGGCAGAAAAGGGAAAAGTGACATCTAGATGCATAAGGGTCACTTTATACACTGTTCTAGCTTAACGTAAATGAATGGAATTGAAAACAATCTACACAGAGACATTCTATACAGAGATAACTTTTTATGTATAACTGACTGCAGTAACCAGAAATTTTATGCAAATAAAAAGCAAATGCAATGTACAGGTGAGCACGATTCATTTTTAAGACCTCTGGGAACTAAGGTGCTACTTTGAAAGCTGGGCTTGGTGTGCATCACTGCCATGGTATGTGGGAAGTGCTTTGTGATGCTTTACTTAGAGCCACTGGAGAGACCTGCGTGTCCTTATGAAAGGTGTGTACAAAACTGTGTAACAAATTTAGGGGCTGGGGAGATGGCTCAGTAGAATCAGTGCTTGCCTGGCAAGCTTAGGGGCCCGAGTTCAATCTCCGGTTCCATAGGGGGAAAAAAAAAAAGCTATGCATAGCCTTATAAATGGATTTTATTATTTGTGACATGGTACAAAAGTAGCATGGTTTTGGATATGGAAAGCCGTGAAAAAATATTGTTAACTGCTACTTCTCCACTTGCCAAAGTTTTCAATATACCTAGCAGGGCTATGAATAATATTATTGTTACTTCTACCATAAAGCCTTACTTCTCTCCTATTATTACAAAATAAAACAATATAAAAATCACACATATATTTGGAAAAGATATCATCTTTATACGTGTTGCTCCTTTTCCTGGTCTCTGCTACATACAGTTGGTATTTTATCGAGCAATGACTCATATTATCGTTGTCTGGGAAAGCTGTGCAGCAGATTTGAATACAGTAGAATATTTCAGTGCTACCATGTTTTAAGGCATGTGAATAATCACAACGTCTTGTTATGTGCTAAGCAGTCTTTTTAAAAAATGACACCTTACATTACAAAATTTATAGTACGATTATGCATGATTTATGTGAGAGCAGAGAATCCAGCTGTGGCATCAAAGACTGCGCATTGTTAAAATTTACTTTTATTAGTACATATCTGTGATACATAATAATACATTTACTTTTGGAACCTGGTACAAGACACACATCATCATAATTTCTGTTTCTCTCTTCCTCTATGTTCTCTCTTACCATTCAAGAAATCCCATTTTATCTCCAAAATTTCTAGTATGTTTCCTGCAAGCTCTGGTCTTGCCAGGCAGGTGCTTAAGCCACTGAGCTATATCCCCATCCCCCAACTCTCCTTTATTATATTTATTATTGTTATCATTATTATTATCATTGTATTTTAGGGGAGGGTCTACAGGGTGTTCAGGTTCTCACTACTAGATCAGAATAGTCATAATCCACCTGTTTACAGCCTCCCAAGAGCTGGGATTATAGGTGCACACTACCACGCCCAGTCTCAATCATTGTCTCAGCATGCCCTGGGGGCGGGGCCGGCACAGCAGGCCTGGAGATCCAGTCCCGGCCCCTGCACCTGCTTGCAGGTGCTTTAGTCTGCTGAGATAATTGGCCAGCCCTCATCTCTCCTTTATTTTTCTCTTTATGTATAATTTGGCTTTCTCAAATAATAATCTTACCCTTTGGTATTGGATTCATTTTAAATAGCATTATGTTCTCAAGATCTACCCACTGTCCTACAAATTACTTATAGTTGTCAGATATAGTATTTGAAAACTTAAAGAAAATATATAATCTGGTAAATGTGCATGGTGTCAAAGAAAATTTAGGTATGGTTCTCATTATCAAAACGTACAATATGGGAGAATTCTCTACAGCTTTGTTTCAAGTAAAATGTCCTTTGCCTCGTGCATCTAAGCACATCCAGCATACTTCAAAACGTGCACACACAGAATAGATAGCTAATAAGCATTGCCATAATTAAGGTAACTTTCAGATGAATACTATTACAAGAGTATATTAAATAGGTGTTTTTCATTTTATGGTAAAAAATAAAGCAAAATTTTATGATTACATCATAAACTGAGAAAGTATCAGAGGGATGACAATTATCTCTGAAGAGTTTCTTTTGTGGTCATTTTTAGAAAGACATAAAAGTATCAATTATCAGGACATACTAGATAGATGTTTATTTTAGGGCAAAGAAAGATTGAAGGAGAAATTTTATTGTTACAATTATTAATTAGAGCGAGCTGCACTTTAAAAAAACTGAAGTGCAAAACCACCAAAATATTAAAACAGGATAAATTTTATAATGAATGTATTTCTATTTTAAAATGTTGTGAAGGAGGGCCAGCCAAATAGCTCAGCGGATTAAAGCACCTTCTTAGGCAGACATAGCAGCCAGGGTTCAATACCTGGCCTGCTGTGTCAGCCTTGTCCACGGGGCACGCTTGTCTACAGGCATGGTGGTGCATGCCTGTAGGCCTAGCGCTTAGGAGGCTGAAAACAGAAGGATCACTTTGAGTCTGATCTATGTAGTGATACTCTGTACACCTTGTACTAAAGTACACACACACACACACACACACACACAAAAAATAAATAAATAAATAAATAAATGTTGTGAAGGTAAACGACATAAATTTTCTCCATCAATTTTAAGTAAATTTGTATTTTATAAAATATTAAAATAAACATTGTTATTAAATTAGTTATATAGCAATATATCTAGGAAAAATTAGTAACCCAAGTACAAGGCTACTACGGATTACTAAAGTTCAATTGGAGAGTTTCAATATTCTTGAGGCAAAAAAAATTTACCTTTCAATTTATTCTATAGGAGAGTGAGGTAAAATTAAAGATTTTTAGTTCAAAGAGGTAACTATAGAAAATCTATTAAAAAGCTAAAATAAACTGAAAACTTCTCCTTTTGAGAAAGTTTTAATGGTTAAGACATCCTTGCTGGAATCATCTATGTTTACCGGAACATGAAAAAATTTAATTTTCATTATTAGGTTTTTAAAATTTATATTTAAAATGTTGTACATACACTTATGACAGTTGGTGATGGTATCCTTGAGTAACAGATATTGCAATTGCCCACTTAAAACTAGGTATTTTAATTGCTTTCCAATTAAAGCACAAAGGACTTTTCAAATAATTACAAGAGTTTCTCCCTGTGTGGATCAGAACAATTTCCCGAAAGGAATGGAGAGGGAGGCAACATTTCTACCATTCAAATGTAACTTTTCTTTTTATAGTTTAATATCTTCTGTTTTTCTTCTCACTGATTCTTGGTTATTAGGGTACTTTGCAATGTTACTATTCACGTGTTTAAGCACAAAAATAATTAGCATGCTCTTTACTGTCATGAACTGAAGACTCACATGATTATTTTGAATTTTAATTTACTTTTAATCTCAAAATTAGTTAATACTTTGTGAAATTGTTGGTAAATTTGCTAATGTACTCTCTCAATTTTAAACAAAGAAATATATCTTGATTACCATTGCACTTACGCTATTAACACTTGCCTTGCTAAATCTTCCTTCCTTTCCTTTCTTTCCTTCTTTCTTTCTTTCTTTCTTTCTTTCTTTCTTTCTTTCTTTCTTTCTTTCTTTCTTTCTTAGTACTGAGAATTGTCCTCAGGACCTCACATTTGTCAAGCAGGCACTGTACTGTGGAATAAGACTCTCGCCCCTAAGGCATGTTTTTAAATAAATCTTTTAGGGAGATGAGGCGATAGCTCAGCAGTGTAAGTGCCTACCTAACCCGTGAGAGGTGCTGAGTTTGATGCCCAGTACAAAAATAAGTAAATGGATAAATATATCTTACAGAAATATCTTCGATGGATTACTCACTTAGGTTTGGCCTGAAAATACAGTTACTTTACAATTATTCTTAAATGATATGTTAGAGAAGATACTTTATGTGGTTTATTCTTTTCCTACAGATTTGTGAATTTATGATAGCCTATATTCTGACATCTACTTTAACTGCTAAGAAACCAGTTTCAATCCTACTACCATTTGTTTAGAGAAAATCTTAATTTTCTTTCTTTCTTTCTTTTTTTTTTTTTTATTTTAGGACAGAGTCTACAGGGTCTCACTATGTAGATCAGATTCATAGTGGTCCTCCTGTTTACAGCATCCCAAGTGCTAGGATTACAATTGTGTGCTACTCTGCCCAGTCTCAAACCCTGTCTCATCTTGCCCCAGGGGCAGGGCCAGACAGACAGGCCCAGGGATCAAACTCCTGGTCCTGGCATCTGCCTAAACAGGTGCTTTAATCCTCTGAGCTATTATGCCAGCCCGAGAAAATCTTCATTTTCCTAGTAACGTAAAAGCTTTAATTTTTGACTATATATATTTCATAGCACTGTACCTAAGTGAATTCCTAAGTTATGAAGCTGGCTCAGTACTTTCTTGAATCTGAAACAAAATACAACAAAAACCATCAGTATTGTAGGTATGTTTTTCTATCATGTTTTATTTTTATACTCAGATAACTTTTTCACTAAACCAAGGAATATCATAATACTTTTCAAATAGCTTATTTTTCTACTCACCTACTCTTTTTTAATTATGTGGCACAAATTTCTTTCATTTTATAGATATTACTTGTTTATCACTTTAGGACCACATACACATTTTGAAATCTTTTTTCAGGCTGTCCTGATGTTTTTGTTTGATGATTTCCTTATTGATGCATTTAGTTTCATAGTATTAGCTATCTTCATGTTAAGAGATTATTTTTTTTTTTCAGAAAGATGGTGGCAGTGTTTTCAGCTTAGTCCCTTTTTTTCTATCCCTTCCCATAGTCCCCTTTTTGGCAGTTACATCACAAATTCCAACCAATCACTCTAGATCAGAATGCAAAGCCAGATCCAGATCAGCAGACTCGTGCTTCTCCACTATAATAACTGGAAAATGGATAATATTGGAGCAGTGCCAGGTGAGATTTGAAACCAAAGTTCTTAGCTGGTGATCTCACTTAGAATCTCACAGAAAGTTTTTTCCCTTTTATAGGATGTAGCCGAGGCCCAGCTTAACATCTTTATTATTTGTGCCTCTTGCTGCTAATCCTTAGATTTTAGACATGAATACACATCTTTCATCCACGTTCCAAGAATAACTTTGAACTCTACGTGGGCATAACTCTCAGCCACAGATTTCTCTTGTCTTGTCTTGTCTTGTCTTGTCTTTCTTTCTTTCTTTCTTTCTTTCTTTCTTTCTTTCTTTCTTTCTTTTTCTTTCTAATGTATTTAATACAGGGTCTACATGGTCTCACTACACAGATCAGACTCATAGTGATCCTCCTATTTTCAGCCGTCCAAGTGCTGGGATTACAGGCATGCACCACCACATCTAGTTTCAATCGCCTTCTTAGTGCACCCGTGGAGGTAAGGTCAGAATGGCCCCACGGCCTTGGTCCCTGTGTCTGCCTAAGCAGGTGCTTTAGTACACTGAGCTATGTGGCGGGCCATAAAGTATACCTCTACTGAAAATGCAGGATTTTCTTGCCATTTTTCCCTTCAGTGTGACAACGTTTTTTTTTTTTTTTTTTTTTTTTTTTTTTTTTTTTTTTTGGTACCAGGAATTGTACTCAGGACCTCACACTTGCCAGGCAGGTGCAGTTCTGCTGAGCTACAGTATCTCCAGCCCTTCAGCCACAGATTTCTGACTGCTTCAGAACGCTGAAGCATTTGGGCTCTGGCCAGGCAGATAGTTCCAGATATGCCCATCTAATAATATTTTTAGGGTTCATCTACCAATGTCATGGGTTTATAACTTGGGTGAGGAAGAGTGGAACAATTATAACCTAACGTATTACTTTTAATAACAGGACCAAAACTAGCTATTTTCAACATTTATGAACTACTGATTCAAATCATCTCATATATTTTACATCTTCTATTGTTCATATTTTACAGACCAATGTTTTAGACTATTATATGCTTTATAATGGTGCAGTGGTCATATTACTAATGATGTACCATGTGAACAGAGAAGTTTCAATTCATTATACTTACAAATATATTTAAGACAGAGTCACACAAATTTATGATTGCAATTAGTTCTTGAAGGATCACTCATAGGACGAGAGAGATAGCTCAGCGCAATAAGCACCTGCTTAGGCAAGCACAGGGAGCGGTCATTGATCCCCAGTACCACATGCCCCTCCGGTCCCTCCCCCAGGTGTGTTAAGCCTGTTACTACAGAGACAGGGTGTGGTGGTGCATGTCTATAATCCCAGCACTCGTGAGGCTGACCCAGGGGGATTACTATGAGTTCAAGCTGTGTAGTGACATCCTGTACCAAATACAAAAAAAAACACTCATAGTAGTTTCAAAAATAAGATCCTTTTTTGCTGTTTTGCTTTAACATTATTTTCACACACCCTAACAGCAAGGAGCTGGAGTATTTTTAAAAGTGAATGCCTGTCTCCAAAATTGTGATATGTGTATAATTTATTCAAAGTTCCTTTATTTGTCTTTTACAGAAAGAACACTGATAAGTTGGGAGATAGTAGAAAAACATAAAATTGTTCATAATATTTATTTCCAACTTCTTTGTGTATTCAATTCATGTTGTAAGTACATTATACTAATATTTTTAAAAAAATAGTTATTTAAACAAAATTATCTATTGTGTATTAAATTTAATTGTATCTTTTCTTAATTTTCTGTTCATTTTTTTTTCACTAATATTATTGCCAAAATGATTCAATCTCTTGTCTATTTTGTTTTGCCTTTATAATAGTTTCTCTGCCTAATATAATCTACTTTGAGAAAGAAACTAAAGTATGATAAAAATATTTCCCTTTATCTTACTTTCAAAGAATTTCTCTGTGAAATAAAACACAGCATGTTTCTCTTTGACTTAGCTAGATTCCTCTTTGTTAAGTATTTTTTTAACGTTAACAGTTTTCAGGTAGAGGTGGATGACAAAAGAGGACTTTGAATCTGAAGAAATTGAATCCACATAATATTAACAATTATGATGTACAAAATAATAATGCTTACACTTTTAGGTGCCAAATAATGTTTTAAACACTTACTATACAGTCACTCAAGTCTTTTTAAAAAAATTCTCTGAAATGGTTGCAGTTATTATGCAAACTTAAGAGAACTGAGATGCAAAGAGATGGAGCATCTTACTGTAATGGAACCCCTATGCACTAATGTGACATCTGTCCTTAGGACTCATTTGAGGCTTATGTTACCAACATTTACATTTACCCATAAAACTTTGTGATGAATTATTTATAGTTCATTTATTTAATTTTTTAGAAGGTACATTTAGAAACTAGTAAGTACTTCATTATAGAAGTACTATATCTAATATCAAACATAGAAAATGTTAAAATTCATTGAATTATATTCCCTCAGGAAACAGAATAATTTCAAATTATGAGACAATGTTGATTTTATTTCTCTTTAAAATATAATTAGTGTATAGGCTTTCACAGAGAGGTTCTACAATCTGAGGTACAGGATCTCAGGACAAATCCTGAGGGCATTTCACTGACCTTCTCAGACCAAAAAGCTACAACTCTTGTTGCACAGGTCCTGCTTTACCTTGGTCTTAACCATCCAGTAGAAAAGTATGAAGACGAAATATAGGAAGTAAAGCCATGTTGTTATGTTGAGCTGTGGGGGACTCAGGTCAATATTTCTGACATTGCCATTTAAACAGAAGACCCAATGCTATTATGGGCTACTGGACTCTTTTAGAATATTTTGCTGAGTTTACACACCTATAATAACGGAACTTAGAAAAAATGGGGTATACCGATGAATGTCCATTTTGCATCTGTGTATTCAAAGTGGTTAGGATAGATATATAGTTGCATTCTCTTAATGAATAGAATAATTTGTTCTAATGGTGTTTGTGAATAGGATCTTAAGTCCGCATCTTGTACAGCAATTAACCACTAAGAAGAATATATGCAGTGTATTATTTGTTGAAACTGTACTTCCAATTTGATTTGAAACTGTCTCATTGCTATCTGTTTATCAATAAAATTTTGAAAAAAAATAAAATATAATATAATTAGTGTTTAAATTGCTAAAAAACTCCCAGCCTCGTCTACTTTGGGGGTTTTCTGGTGATAGTTTCTATACAATTTCACCCGGATCTGGTCCACTGTCAGATTACAATAAGTGTACATTGACAGTGGAAAGGAAATCCCTGGAGGGAAATAAAATAAAAGAGAAAGTTAACAATTAAAAAGAAATTGTGTGATTATTCTCAAAATACTTCCAGGTTTTTCATGCCTAAAAAGCCTCCTACCAC
This sequence comes from Octodon degus, assembly GCF_000260255.1. NCBI lineage: Eukaryota > Metazoa > Chordata > Mammalia > Rodentia > Octodontidae > Octodon > Octodon degus. The sequence continues at coordinate 2,253,376 of NW_004524733.1, forward strand.
ACTAGTCTCTCAGAACATAGGAAGCCATTCCTTCGGCTTGGTGACATTTCCAATGCTTTAATTGCGGCACCATCTCCTTATTACAGTTTGCTTCAGGAAGTCAGTGAAACATTTTCAATGGAATAGCCCTGAGGCCAGTTCTTTCAGTGCACTCAAATGATAATGGATGAATATTGTTGTCTTAATATTTCATTTTAAATTGTTTCTTTTCTCTTTTGCGCCTCTTTGTAAATTTCAAATTATTTTTTCACCTTTCCGCTATAAAGGTTTTAGGCATTATACTACTTAACCTTATTAAACATTATACTACAATAAAAAAGGAAAATTTCTTAATTCCATAAAACTTTAGAGAAGTACCACCCAGACATACGTAACAATGCATTATTTTGTTAACGTGAAGCAGATAACAGTTACATGATTTATGACAGAACACAGACACTTTAGTATTAGAAAAGTGACTCAACTATAAAGAACTTATTAAGGTTTTGTAATATAAGGAAACAAAATCTTGTTTAAAATATCAGTTAAACCAGGGGAAAATAATGTATGAATGACAAACTCAGTGGGAATGTCAATATGTTCACTTTGAAATGTGGATGATCAAAAAATTAAATCTAGTTAAGAAAAACATATATTTGTATACCTTAATAACAACTTTTATGAGAAATTTACTACTCAGCAAAGCCAGAATGAAGTTGACATATGAGAACAAGACAGGAAAGAGAAACATCCTTACATTTTCAGAAATATTTGAAAATCTTGAATATTTGAATATTTATTTGAAAATTTTCAGGAATAATTGGGTTCATAAAATAATACGGCTCGTAACATAAGAGTATATATTAAGAAACACACAAAATGTACAAAAAAGGACTGATAGCATTGTTCAAAACCAATCATATGTTATAAACAGAACAATAGATAGATTTTTTCATTTTTTCAGTTAATAATATCAACAGTAACTATGGTCACAGGTAACAACATCATTAAATATGAGAAACTACTATGTGAAAAGAGAAATTGTCTGAGGATATCATGGTAGATTATATTTTAAAAACTCAAAGGCTAGAAATAAAAATATATTTTTAAAATGAAAAGTATATTCAAGGAACCTAGAAAAAAGCAATGGGTTGATGAATATGGAATTCAAAATGACAGCTATGGTAGTGAGACCAGGAAGAGCATAGAGTAAGGAATCAGTTCTGTCTTAATGAAGTACATTAAAAGGGAGCCACATGTCGATCAATGATGATAATCATTCAAAAATCAAGAATTTGAATTAAATTAATTCATGCACCTGAAAAAAGGAAAAATTATTGACAAATTTAAAGAGAAAAATTCCAAACTGTGTTTGACACAACAGTCATTCAGTGTCTGCAGATTGCAGTCTCAACTTAAGTCAACAACTGAATTCTTTAAAAAAGAACTGAACTATCAGAATCTAGAAATAAATGAATACTAAGCATGTGTTCACACTGTTTCTTTTCAAGATTAAAAACTGAACATGGGTGGATGCAATCAAATTAAGATTTGTAACACTTTCAAAGTTCATATAAGATACAGTAGGATGGTAGCAGAGAATTTATGTGAAATTATGATGGATTAAGTCTTCATTAGCTGGAATTTACTACAAAAGCTTTGAAGAGGGGAGGATTTGCTTTGTTTTAGGTTCCAAAGTTCATGGTATAAAGACAGAATGAGAACTTTTTTCAGTTAAAAATATGTTAAATAATTTTAAATACTAATATTTCAGCCATAGAATTACAAGTGCTATGTAGTTAATGATAATACTGAAGACCATTAATCAGCAAAGTTGATACTCAAGATGAATATAGAATAAACAACCTGTGGAGTACTGTTGTGCTCATTTTGAAATTTTTCATGGAGAAAGAAGTAAAGGGGCAAGAGCTCTTCCCCTTGCTCTTAGCTTTTCCAGGAAAAAGAAATGAACAATGTTTGAAATAAGGAGAAAGATCTTAAGCTCAGGGAAAGACTCCAATGATGTGCACTGATAAACACAAATTAAAGTACAATATGCATAGAAGCCCTTATTTCTGGAGATGGGAAAATGAATATAAATTCTACCTTCAACAAAGAGAATATATACTTCCCACTCTAGTTAGAAAATATGCATGTTTGGTTTGGGGTACATATAAAGATACACACACAAAGAGAAATGAAGCAGAGACATAGACATATAGAAGAGAAGGATAGAAGTCTAAAAATAGCTTTGTGTTGGAAACGGAGGATCATTTCCATTATTTCAATTTAGAAACCTTCTGGAGCAAGTCTGCATGCTTACTTTTGAAAGAGGGACCGAATTTGAGGATCTGTGAAGGACAGAGCACCTCGAAATGTGAAGAATGGAAAAAAGAAGTTGCACAAACAGGAGGAATGGATCTAGTGTTTCTGGCCAAGAATGTACAAAAGCAAGTATTTGTTCCCTGAATGCTATTCTGAACTGAGAATTTGGGATTGAGATAATATTTGCAATTGTTAAGGAAACGAATGCAAGTGGAGGACTTGTACATTAATACATATGAAATCATAGAAGGAACAGAAACTTCAAAACAAAACACAAACAGAAGCAACAAACATGTTCACATCTGTAATAGAATTTCAACATGAGGTCTGTTCTCATCTTTTGTCCATGATGAAGAATTGAATGAGTGTCATTCCCAGCTCTGTGACTCTATTTAAATGGTAGAATATTTAATGTTATTCACATACTCACTTATTTTAGTATTAATAACAGGTACTAATAAAAGTATCAAGGAAAATGATTATCCATGTAAACTTTCAAACATTGCTGCAAATGTTTATGCATGAAATAAATGATACAATCTTTTCAAAAACCAAGTAATTAGCTCCACTTCATGTTACCAAAGATTGCTTAGAAACTGTCTTAAGAAATCACATGATTTGGAACACAAAACACTACTGAAAGCAACTGAAATTATTTTAGTACTACAATGTAAAGATTAAAAAATAGGTTACAATGTATTTAGCAACGAACTGATTCATTTTGCCTTTGTCTAGTTTTCTCTTGATTTTTGTGGGTGGAAATTGTTTTGACAAGGAGAAATGCATTCTCACTATCATTCAGCATTTGTTAAGCATGATTTTAATGAAATGTGTTAGTGACAATGATAATGGTAACATATCGAAAAGTTTCCTTCCCACGTATGATATTCTGTATATATGCCCTCAACATACTATGAATATTAGCTTCAAAAATTTGGCAGGGTCTGTTGCTCTTTATTTACTGCTTCCTCTGCCTCATCTCTACGATTTTAAA
>NW_004524733.1:2257663-2268476 GCF_000260255.1 Octodon degus
GATGATACAGAAGTATGTAATTGTAAATATGAAGACAATGATCTCTAAAACCCTGCATCAATTTCTGCTTATATAATAACAGGGTATAATCTTAGGAGCTATCCTTCATATCTTCTCTTCAAATTATTAAAATATTTCACCATGAAAGTTAGCACACATTGTCACAAAATATCAAGTATATTTGAAGTGTTTGCTAAGTTCCTTTTCACCACAAGAATTTTCCTATTACATCATGATTGTGCAACTGATATATGTAGATCTTTATCAAATATGAATGCTCTTTTCCAAAGTTTATATGTTATTCTTATAAATAAGATTATTTTTCATACTGTATCTACCAGTTGTTGGTTCACTGTCAAATTTGCTAAAGCAGAAAGGAAAACAATGCACATTCTGGCCCAATATTCCCAAGGTACTTCCTTTTATTCACTTGTTCTGTTTTCTAATTTCCATCCTGTGAAGGTGGAATTCACTGCCCTCACAAAATATGATTGTTTGTGGTTTTTAGCACTGAAGAGTTTGCCTCAGGTTAAGACTATCTATAAACTGACAGAAAATAAAGCATCAGATTTCCCTTTTTTTTTTCTATCCATCATTTGTACACATGTTCTCATGAGATGTCTATCACTTTCCATGAAATCTTGTTGCTCTGTTCCTGAATACTGTTTTTATGTAATTTACTTTTCAAAATTTCTTCCTTCTTTTCTTCTAAACCTAAGCCTTGCTGAAGGGACATTCTTCAGTGTAGTGTAAAATACTAAGAACCATAGTTAAAACCTCTTTGAGAGCAGGATAATAAGTTAGGGAAGCAAAATTTGGGCAACTAATTCATCGTCCAAAATAGGATCTGCAAACTGGATAGAATTAATGTTTGCCTTGTGTCCTTCTATCTTGATTGTTCTACAGGTTCATCTGAGTTTTATTACTTCCAGCATTTTAAATACATTATAAATCAACCTCTACAATCAGGTCTTAGAACTGGTGCCGTCTTGCTCCTTCTGTCCACCTTTCATGTTTTGTTTTGCATTTTGCTTTTCAATTTTTAGTTTTTCAAGCTTTCCCATATAGCATTCTAGTGTGTGGCGCTGAGAGCCTGCTTCTTTTCTCTAGAGGTGCCGCCCTGCCTGCAGAGCATGATGTCTCTGTTTTCACCCTGCTATAGCCCAGGAATACAATATAAAGTTGAAAGGGAAAAATCAATTATTGAAGAAAAGATATTATTTGAATATCTTTAATTACAAATATCTAATAAACATAGAAATCCTTCTAACCCAAAAGAATAAAATTGGAGGTCACTATTGCCCTTATTAATAGATTTGCTACCCAGTAAGTAGAATCATCTATTTCTGAATACTTCATTATTAAATTTATTGGCCTTTAAAATAATCTATGTCACACATTGAACATCATTTTCTTGATGTGTGAATTCTTAAATTTTTAATTAATCTTCACTGAAATTAGTTAAAACTGTTATCATATTTTTATTCTCTGGTTACTCTTGCAAATAACTTCAACAACTCTGAGGAGGTATGCTATTTGCCTGAAGAAAGTTTTTGTTAGTTTTCTTTTTTTGTTTTGTTTTGTTCGGGGTAGTGGAGATTGAACTCAGGACCTTATTCTTGCCAGGCACGTGCTTATGCCCCTGAACTGTCTCCTTAGCCCCTGTGTTGGTTTTCATTGCTGCCTTTTCCAACTACTTTCATGGTTTCTACTAGAGATGTAGAGAGCCACATGGACTTTACATTTCTCACAATTTGTAATTATGGAAGGGAGGCAGGATACAGGTGTCTCGGCCTAACCAGGTCCCACCTAGCACCCTTGCCCTCTCCCGCTGGCTGCCTCCACCCGGCCCCATTGGTCAAGGGGAGTGTTCCTCTGTGGCCTCGCACTTCTGGTGGAAGAGGGCAGATTTTCTGGCATTTTCTGATTTCCCTCCCAGGCAACTTTCTATTTCAGAAATACACAAGAACTAAAGTGCTCCAAAGTTTTTCTTTGACACTGTGTACAGGCTACCTCCTAGATCTTTTATTCTCTTCTCTCTGAATTGTGTGTCTTGCTAACCCTGTCAACATTTTGACAACACGCATTCTTTCTGCAGTCCTGGAACAGAAGGTGGGATGCACCTACCATTAGCTCATGTTCATCTTGAGCTCTTTTAATCTCGAGTCATTTTGTTAATATGATTCATACGGAGCAACAGATACTGCATGAAAGCCTTGTTAAGCAACAGTTATTGCAACCTTTATCTCATTCTATTATCATTTTAGCTAAAATTGTGATACAGAGCAATTTGATTTCAATTAAATAAAATGGAAATTGATTATACTGGCAGTAATGACAATAATATGTAACTGACTATACGAAGATAATTCCCATATTGAAATAAAGGTTATGCTGTTCATAAATATCTTGAGTTAAACCATTAAAAGAAAGCGTTATACAATGTTAAATGTCTGAATTGAGACTAATTCTAATCTGCCTGACAACATATTGGATACAAGTCCCTTAGCATATCTCTGCACCACTCAATTTTCCTCACTTATATGTGTTCACAATGTGTGCAAGACCTGCAGTGACATTCCAGAATATTGTCCTATAATTTTAATTATTTACTATATTTATGCCTTTATTAATAGTTCTAAAACAAGTTCAACACATATTCATTCATAACTTCCCAGGTAATTCACATAGTAATAAGTATGTATTGGGATCTATATTTTATTGACTATTTTAAATTAGTATAATAAATCACTATTCACGAGCTATTTTAGGCTTCAGAAAGTTTGTGAAGGTGTAAAAATTTAAATTCAGGATTTTATTTGGTAAAAACTTGTCAAATATTTTCACCTTTTTTCACAAATACGTTATAGGGTAAAATTTTTAATTTCTGTTGGGACTGCTATTCTTGCTGCTGCTACCAGTGCTACTAGAATACACATCTGTATGCTTTTGCATTTTACAAAAATTATTTCCTCTTAGTAATTAAGCTGTACCACAGAATATAAGAATCACTTTTCATTTGAAATTTTGTATATAGACACTAAATTCAAGGTATACAATATAAACAAGGTTTTGTTCTTTTTCTTTAGCATTAGGGCAAAAGTTAGGGAGGAAAAGCAGCTTTTTGATTTGTTTACAATTTGGAGACAAATGAGAACCAGAAATACTTGCATCAGGGGAGAATGTAAACTTTTTTTGACATTCTTATTTGAGAAGTACAAAAATGTGAGAGAAAAATAGGAACTGCTAGAATGATTGGTTTGGTTTTCCTATGTTTTGAAACTAATTTATAAGATTTTCATTTTTCAGATTCTGAGTTCTGCCTTTATCATTCAGTGAAGATTTTAATCTTGCTGCAGGTAATGAGATCCACAGGTCAATTCTGAGTTTAATATCAATATGTTACCTGGCAATCTGATGTTGTGGTAGAGGTATGATCATTTTATTTTCATGGTGAATGAAGTGAGGTTCATTTTCAATGTAGAATCAAGATTGCTCATGTATAAATGACTCAGAAAACAAAAATAATTTTTCCTTCAAGCAATTTTTAGAAATCAAGACAGTGAAAAATGATATGCTGATCTTATGGATGATGATAATATCCTAATTGCACCAATATTTTTGTTGCAGTTTTTCCTCCGCTCAAATGAGACTACTATAATACACTCTCTGTAATCACATATATGAAATGAAAATAATCCATAAATGCTGAATAATTAGCAGGTTTTTTAATAAATATATAGCTAGAAATTCAGATTATAAAATTGCTCTTCTACATTTTTAAGATAAGCATACAGTTACAACTATTTAATATAAAAATAGTAAATGGAACTAATTATTTTTCTTACTGTCTCTGTAGTCTTCCTCTCTAGACAGAAAGAAATTTTCCATTCAAAATAGTTCATAAAACTTCTTGTCTTTGTAATCAAGTTAAAACTAGAGGAAATGACTTGCCTCCATCAGCAGGAATCCGTTTTATTAAATTCAATCAAATGTTCTATTTACACACTTCTAACCTCAATAAAATCCAATTTTATTATTTGAAACCTATAATCTTCAGTGAAATTGAATAAGTGTATTTCACCAAAGTTGAAGTGCTCTGCTATATTAATCAGCTAGACAAGATTTTATAAAGGGGTGGGGAGGGGTGGAGTAAAGAAAGCTTTGGTGATGGTCTGTATTTTGTTAAACAGTCCTAGTCCTCTAAAGTTAAGCAATTACAAATTTTATGTCAAAATTCTGAATAGGTAAATATTACAGCCCACAATGAAAATATCTGCATTTTAATATAATTTTTACATTCTATGTGAAAAATTTTCCATTGAATATAGTAAGACAGGACTAGTATTTCAGCACTATTAAAGTATGGAAATACATATGTTCAGTTTACAGAATAGACGTCATCTTGGAAATCCTAAGAAACGACAAGCAAAATACATGATAAAATATAATTTATAAAGGATGCCACACCTAACTGCAATGCTTCACAGTAGCCTTTAGAAAATTATGCCATAAGATGAGTAAGTCTCCACCAATTAAACCCTAAAAACCTCACTTCTCTGCAGCAGCCAGCTCTGCAGAGCTCTCCTCGTGCTCTCAAATGGTTTCCTGAATGTCTCTGTGGACCTCCGCTGACAAAGTCTACTGGGACTGTTTCTACATTATCAATAGAGCGGAACAAACAGCACTGGATTATGAGTCAGATGTCCCTTTTACAGCCATGAATTCAGAGTTAACTACCTGTGCAACTTTGGGCATGTGATTTACAGGCTAGGAGCCAAGGCCTAGTCTGTATGTTACCATTGGTATGTGACCACTTTCCGCTCTTCTCCTGAAGGATAGGGCAGACTTTCCCTCCTCTGATAGGGCTGACTGGGACCTGCTTCACACATTCTACTGTTATCCAGTGGCCCAGGAAGCAAGTTCCAGTCACTTTAACTAAGCATCTGATTTTTTAGGTATTAACATTTTCGTGTATTGCAAACCCAAAACTGGATAATCTCTTAAGTTATCTCCATTTCTAGCATCTTAGAAATATTCATGCCACAACGAGATGATTTATTCTTGTTATTAGCATTTACAGAGGATCCAAGGTTCCTCACATGCTGAGTGTCTTTAGGAGTTGTGGCAAAAGCTACAGTGAATGGTGCAGGCACCGGTCATCTGGTGAAACATAGGCTCATAAAAACACCACAAAGTGTCCTCATCAACCTCATTTACCACATCAGGGGCAACTCCTGGCTCTTCCCAAAAGTCAAAATGATCATGGAAGATGAATGTTTTCAACCTGTTCAACACATCAAGGCAGCCACAAGAACATAACTAATGATACTCACGTGACATGACTACCAGAACCACACGAGAAAGTGACAACAGTGACAGAGGAAGTGTGTTTGTAACACTCGGGGTATTTATGTTTTTTATTATTTTTGTAAGTACATTTGTTATGCATAATGTTTACATTCCTTGTAGGGATTTGGCACATGGGTACAACACATTCTGTCTATAGGCTTTTCCCTTACTCTCCTCTCCTCTCCCTCCATCTCTTGATAGCCTTCCCATTTGAGAAGTGCTCTCTCTCTGTCTCTGTCTCTGTCTCTGTCTCTGTCTCTGTCTCTGTCTCTGTCTCTGTCTCTTTCTCCTTTTCTCCCTATTTGTCCCTCTCTCTCTGTCTCTGTCTCTCCTCTGTCTCTCTTTCTCTCTTTCTCTCTTTCTTTCTTTCTTTCTTTCTTTCTTTCTTTCTTTCTTTCTCTCCCTTTCTCTCTTTCTCTGTCTCTGTCTCTGGCTCTCTGTATTTATGCTGTATTTAATCTTGTGCACATCATTTCCTTCACCAAACATTTAGATCTCAAGTTGCATTCATTTTCCTACATGACACAACCTTGCTTTATGGGTGACAGAATGGTACTTCATTGTATGTAAATACCACCTTTTCTTTATTCACTCATCTGCTGATGGACGTATAGCCTTTGTAAGATTTAGCTACAGGAATTGTGCCGCTACAAACATGGCTATGCATGAATGTATCACTGAAAAATCATGTCCTTAATGCTTTTGAGAAGATACCTAGAGAGGGGACTAGGTGGGTCAAACTGAATTCCTGGTTTTAGGTTTTGTGTAATCTCCGCATTGATTTTCATGATTGCACTGCTTTAAATTCTCAAAACAGTATGACACTTCCTTCTTCCCTGTGGCCACACTAGCATTTGTCACTACTATATTTCCTGACCATCACTATTCTTTGTGGGATATGAATCTAAATATTGTTTTAATTTCCATTTCTCCAAGGGTCACAAAGTTGAACATTTCTTCACTTCTAGTACTTCTGTGGATTATGTATTCATTTCAGTAGCTCATTTTTTATTGGTTCTTTTATTGGGGGTCTACATTTTGAGTTTTTATATATTCTAGACACAAGTGTTTAGTCTAAGAAATAGCTGACCATTTTTCAGTTGGTTATATATTTTACTATGCAGACAATGTTTAATTTGATACAATACCAAGTGTTGATTCATAGCACTATTTCCTATGCAACCAGTGTCCTGTTCAGAAATTCCTCACCTATATGTGTGGTGTGACTTCCAGAGTTTTATTTATTCTATCTTCCAGCATGTTAATTGCTTCAATTTTTATGTGTAGTCCATTGATTAATTTTGACTTTAGTTTACTGCATAGTGAGAGATATAGCACTATGTAATACAGAGCTATTTATACTGAAAGGTATGCTACACACAGTGAAATGCAGCAATCTGCTACATCTGGAGTGCCGATTTTCCCAGCATCATTTTTTGGGCATATTAACTAAAATGGACAGGCCTGTCATGCTTTCCCTGCCCCCGGGGCACACTGAGAGTGGGATTGAGACTAGGTGTGGTGGTACACACCTGTAATCCCAGCTCTTGGGAGGCTGTAAATAGGAGGAGCACTATGAGTCTGATCTAGTACTGAGACCCTGAACACCCTGTAGACCCGGTCCTAAAATTACAAAAAACACTCAAAGCAAACCAAACAATAATGGCTCTTTTACTGTAATAATGGTTTTAAATTCCAATATGGATAGCTGACTTACAAAAGAAGGAAGTAATAATGCATGGTGCCCTGGACTTTGAAAAGTATTTTCTTAACCATTATGCCTAGGAGTGGACTCATAGAAATGTTTCTTTGAATACATTCAACCTCCTTGAAAATTTATCTGTCTCTCAACCACCTTTCAAATAGAAAGCATGTCAGAGAAATATAAAAGTCCTTGTGCGTATGATATACAATTGGCAAAGTATACTACAGATTTCATACTTTTTACTAAGGGGCAGGATAGTGTACACACAGCAATGGATTTCGAATTGAAAGATGAGGATTCAAATGTTGATCACGTGAAACAGCAGACTAAAAGTAGCTTTCTAAAGTGAAAATAAAATGCTACAAATGCTTCTCACCATGTATACTAGTGAGCTTTTCATCATGAGGACCAAACACATTATATAGCAACCTAAAGTACAGCGTATATTTCTGGCTCAGGGTTCCAGAGGTTTGCTTCCTGTATTAGCTGTCTGTAAGACAAGAATAGCGTGGAGGAAGCGTGTGCACATTGAAGTTGCATTTTCCCAGACAGCCAGGACAGAGAGAAGAGAAAGAGCAAGACAGAAAAGGATGAGAGAGCATATAGGGCCCCCCCAGAGCGCAGGTCTCCACCCGCTTCCTTCAGCCAGGCTCACCTCCTCGCCACTCAGCTCCCTAGGAGCTCAGCAGTGAGTTACAGCACTGGTGCTCACCTCTCTCACAACTCAGGGAGCTCCTGCATCTCCTGACCTATGCAAGTGGCCAGTCAGTGTAACCCAGCATGTTATCACATGTAAAATCATTTACATAACGGTAGCAAGTGATAAAGAAAACACAAATCCACTTCTACGTATAGGAAGAAAGGAACTTGATCAGAACTTTCCATTGCTTCTTTGTTGCCTTTAAGGCCTACAAGGCCTGAATTTGCCTTTAAAGCAGAACACAGGGTCATTTACAAAGGAGAGTGTTGGGAGACTCCAAGAGGACATCTATTTCATCATGGAGAAAAGTAAGCTTATAGCATAAGATTGTGTTTAAACATAATAGATGCTCCCCATTGAAGGTTGTGTTCAATAAGTTGAGGAATACTTAAGGGTATTTTATTTTAGCCTGCAAGAAACTTGCAAAATGATGAGAACATATAATATATGATAAGTATGAAAGGAGGAAATAAGAAAATATATTGTTTTCAAAATAGAGTTTAGCTACATAGTGGGTATCCATTATTACAGGCACACATTACAACAGGATATTTTTAAATCTTTTTAGTATAAGTTTTAATATAAGGATATTTTTCCATAATTTTATTGACCAACAAATAGCAATGAGACAGTTTCAAACCAAATTGTTAGGACAGTTTCAATAATTAACACATTGCATACATTCTTCCTAAATAAGGATATTAATGTTAAGGGACTGTATTACCATTGGACCATTACAGTCTCATAAACTATTTTATCAAAATAAAATATACAATGTTAATAAAGCTTTTATAAGTTTATTAGTGGAGTCATGCATTATGGAAAAAAGTAAAATTTAGATATAGCAACAACATTTTAGTACTACCTCTTCAGTTAAATATTATTTTAAGCTCCACAATGCATACATCATAATAGAGAAAACAATTACTATGATCATTCCTTTTAAGAAAATCATAATAGTTCCTCTTTATAGCAATTCACACACACTTCAGAAAATACTAAAATACTCTAACCTTAATAGCAGAAATTTTGTTAAAAATAATAGGGTCCAACTGCCAAAATACACAAGTTATGAGTATTTCTATCAATATCATTTTGTGTATGTGACTTTGAATATAAAATTTAAAGTTTCCTCTTTTCTCATACTTAAGACAATGCTTTACTTTAAAACTTCATATGCAGAGCTCACTATCAAATCAATGTTATTGTGATAGTCTATCAAATTTGTCCTTCTCTAAATTAAATAGCCGTAGAATGTGACTCAGTATCTCACTTCAAAGAATACAGGTAGGGATAATTTAAGTGGGCTGCCCAATGCCAGAGACTCATCAGGGGTCCAACCTGGACTAAAACTCATCTGTCCTCCGTCACCTCCTTCCTTATTTTTTTTCTCTTTTTCTTTCTCATTAATCACTTATGTATTTAGCTCCTATGTCAGGTGTCATGAGACACATCCTGTTTAATCAATAAATTGCAGTTTCAAATGAAAGAAATATAATTTCAATAAATAAAGATATTAAAAGAGAAATTACATACCACACTAGAGATAATAGAAACTAAATTATCTAAACAATAGCTACACACTGAAATATAGCTATGGATTATGGATTTTGGTATTATTTAATAGCTACTTATCAATTTGACCTGTTTTGATAAAATAGATTGTTTTTATTTGGAGATTTTTCTTTGTATACCACTGTTCACAGAATAGAATAAATATTTTTGAATGAAAAAATCAAGGAAACATATCACAAAAAATCTCCAAATAAAAACATTCTAATTCAACAAAACAGGTTAGATTGATTAGAAGTTAATAAGCAATGCCAAAACCCATTGCCAACATTAACTCTCTACTTCTAAGAGATTCCATGACCCTCAATGATTCAGGTTTTTGGCCTTTGAGTTGTTAATTTCTTTGGAGGAAATTTGTGCAATGGAAAGTTAATTTGAAAGCAAAAACTTCCTCTGAGGCATTAGTTTCTTGTATAAATACTGTATGTATAAAAAACTGTGTATAAGACTATATATAAAAACTGTATTCTTGTTAACAAGAATGTGTACACCAATATCAGCATTATTAATAAGTGAGTTTTGACATAAAGCTGAATGGGACTGGAGTGTGTAGTTCAGTTGTACAGCACTTGGCCTACCATGTGCAGGGTATGAATACAGACTAAACTGCCACAGAGAAAAGAAACAAACAAAAAAACCCTAAATTGATTAAATTTCTCACAGTACTTACTTTGTGAAAATATTCCTATGTTAAGGAAATAATTCAACATTACAATAGCTGAACAAGGGCCAGGGAGATAGCTCAGTGGCATAAACACCTGTGTGGCAATCACAAGGTCTTGAGTTCAACCCCCGGTACTATAAAACAAACAAAAAAACCTCCACAATACATAGAGCCATATATTTTATATACAAGCTTTCAAAATAGAAGTTCTCTTTTCCAGTATGAATTCTTTAATTTACAGCATGAACTTTGCAAATAAAAAAGGCCCTTAAAATTCAATAGCATTATTTGGAGAACTCTTTAAAGGACCTTTTCATACTTGAAGCCAGTCGAAAGATTGCAGGTACTTGAATTCAGCAAAATAATCCAATATAGTTCAGTAGTCCATAATAGTAGTGGGTTATCAGCAGAACTGGCAACTGTCAGAAGTTGTTGACTTGAGCCTTTTACAGCTTAACATACTAATATGGCATTACTTTTATACCTCGTGGTTATACTTTTCTGCTGGATGGTTAAGACCAAGCTAAAGTAAGACCTAACTGCAGTGGAACAACCAACTCTGACAAAACAAAATTAAAAAGGGGGATATATTGGGAGCTATGAAGCTAGGAAATCATCAAATATCTGTAGGTGAGACTTGGCCCAGTGCCTAAAGCAAACAATCTACCTCACTCCTGAGATAAACATCCTGTCTGGGTAAGGTTTGCTATCAGTTGCTAGGCAATCTGGTGTCATGCCTCACTAACTTCACAAAAGTGTAAATAAAAGACCGTTCTATTGCGGAAAAAAATGTCTATATATCTATATCTATATCTATCTA
>NW_004524733.1:2268576-2286333 GCF_000260255.1 Octodon degus
TATATATATATACAACAGAGGTAGGATAGATATACAGCTACTTTCTCTTAGTTAATTGGGAATAAAAGTTTGCACTAATAGTGTTTAGACAAGATATTATGTCTGCAACTTGTCCTCTGAATAGGTACTATGAAGACAGTAATATGCAATGTATTAATTACTGTAACCATCCTCCTAACCTGATTTGAAACTATTTCATTGCTATTTTATCGTTTTTCTCATTAAAATGAATAAAAATGGTAGAAGTGAAAAAAATCAATAGCACATCTTACTGAACACATTTATTTAAAATTATATTAACCACTATTGGTCCTGGTTTATATTGTGAGTTTCCACTGAGTGCTAATAAATGTTTGCCACTGACGAAGTCTGCATGCAACACTTGTCACCAGCATCCAGCACCCGTACCTACGGGGCACTGTCAGGGAGACTGTTGTTTTCCTTTGCAACACCCTGAATCTGTCTCACATCATTTACATACAGATAGTTACAGGCATTCATCATTCCATTATGCTGAGGACTTCACTATTCTGATGTGTAATGTCTCTTTAATGAGCCTCAAAAAATACAATATTCCTTGATTTATGACTGCTTAACTGAAAAATTATACAAATTGGCAAAAATCCCCCATAATGTATTTTCATATGTCTCGACATTACACTTATATTTAACAGTGCCTCATGAGTTAAGATCATGCTTCTTAGATAAAAGACATGTGAGACTTTGACTCACCATGCTGAAGTACCACTGAGTATTATATGCATATTTACAGCTGCATAGTAACTGTGCTGACACTAAAACATAGCAAATTAAAATGGATTATTTTCCCCCAAGAATGACTGTGTATTGGAAAACCAACTTTCAATATTACTGTAAGTTCAGTAAAAGTTCTTTAGTTATGAAAAAATATTCAAATTTCCATTATTCCTTATTTAAAAGATTCATGTTCAGAATCTTGATCGCAGAGAAAGCTCAATCTGGCAACCAAGAAGTAATTAGGAAAGACAAAAGTACACCAAAGTAAATGTGAAATAGGGTCTGAAGCTTTTAAACTGGTAGAAGTTGCCCTCATTTGCTGAGTCAAGCCCCTGGAAGGAATTAGGAGCCAGTTTTCATGTCTAAAAGCTATTGAAATGAAGATGAAGAAAAGTTTCCTATTTATTAGCTAAAAGCCATTTCTGCAAGGAAGTTGGTTGGTTCTCAAATTCGACTTCCAAAAAGGCATGTTTTGGTTGTACTGCCAGCTTTTGCACAATTTGGGAGCTTTTGAATGTAGAATGGGTCGCATTAGAAAGAACACTACATGACTAGAATGAGCAGTGCGGATGCCTGCAAGCTCAGCATCAGCGTGAGGGAGGCACCCGGGAATAGAAGGAGCCTCCCTGGACACGGTAGGACCGTCCCTGAAGCCCAGCTGCTATTCAGCACCTCAGAGATTATATGTTCAGAACAAGGGGGGATTCAAATTAGATACAAGCAAGCTCAAGAGTGTTCTTATTTAGGAAAAAGAGATGGAAATGAATATAGAAATCCTAATCAAAGACATAGGATGCACACTGTGAGAAAATAGACATAGGATACTCTGTGAGAAAAATGACTATTAAAAAATACACTTAGGAAAATTAGTTCTATTACTTTAAGCCTACCTATTCTTCCAGCTTGATTAGAGCTAGGAATACTAGAGACTCCTTTTAGTTATATCTAAATTTGTGACAAAGCTCCAGGGAAGGGATTATAAGTGAAGTTTCAATGGGGAGCAGTGTGATTCTAATTTGTCAAGGATTCTTGAACAGGACTCTAGAAAATATGTAAATCAATTCAGTATCATACAAAGAACTTTTCAGTGGCTACGTGATGGAAGAGCTTGTGCACATAAACTTTTCATAGTAAGATTTATACAGCCACGCATTTTGTCAACCATTGCATTTCGTAGGGTTGATTTCTGTTTCAATTTTCATATTTATTAAACTAATGTTTCTCTTGTCTGAGACTACTCTGATAGAGGTTCAATGGTTTTCTCCTTTTTGAAAATCAAAGATATTCTAGGGAGATTTTCTATGATTATTTAAAAGACCATATTAGACTGTCACTTGCATGCTAAAGAAAAAATATCTACATTAAGTTTTATATTTGAGTATTGCAGACTGCCACTGTACTTACAGAAAACCAGGTATATTACAAAAGTATGCCTAAGATCATTACCGTTTTCTATTTAAGAAATATATAGATATAGATACAGATACAGATATAGAGATTCAGATGTAGACATAGGTATAGCTATAGATATAATTTTAGGACAAAATATGTCTTATTTCCAAACTTTTTGGAATTGAATAGTTGTTGATTTATTATTGTAACCCCCAAAATTTAGTATTCAACTTTTGTTTTTCTTGTAGTTTAAGTAATACAGACTGCCACCATATGTACAGAAAATCAGATGTATCACCCAAAGTATGCCTAAGATGATTACAGATGGGTTTCTATTTAAAAAACTAGATATAGATAGAAATATAGATATAGATGTAAATATAGATATAGAGATATAGATATAGGTATAGATATAGATACAATTTTAGGACAAAATATGTCATATTTCCAAACTTTCTGGAATTGACTTGTTGTTTATAAATTATTATTGTAAACCCCAAAATTTAGCCTTTCAATTTTGTTTTTCTTGTAGTTTAAAATAAATTGGAAAAGTCTCTGAAAAATAACGTATCGTTTATCTAAGCACCATATTTATAAATTTACTGTTGTTTCAGTTCTCCATGATATGTCTGTCTCTAAGTATGGTCACTGCAGTAGGTAACCTATGAAGAAAACTGGAAAGAGTAGTAAATCTATGATACATGCTTACAGTAACATTTTATGACCTAATGCTCATAATAACCTTCTTACATTAATACTCTGTTATTCACATTTTTGAGATAGGGACGTTGATGCTTTAGGAAACTAAGTGACTTTGCCAAAAACAATCAAGTAGTTCAGCTGGCCCTGAGACTATTGCATACCCATATCTCATATTTTTATCATAGAGATTTATATTTTTATCTTAGTTTTTGTTTGTTTTTTTGTTTTATTTTGATTACATGTACCTTCACCTTCTCTTTTTTTCCTGGTAGTAAGTTCCAGGTCTCTGCCATTAAAAAGGAAACACATTCAATTAACAAAACAGTCAACAATCTAAAAGAAACTCTCTAGTTAATTATCTGTTCTGGCTGCTGCCACATCTCACTCCTTCCTTGTAATTGAACTTACTATTTGTGCTCCTTAGCTCTTCACTCTGATTCACCACCGACTGACCTCAGCCACCTGCCCTGCCCTGCCCTGCCCTTGGCAAGGAAGGTAAACGAAGGTCCCAAAGCTCAGGTGAGTCTTGATCTTGGTTGTACCCTCTTGCAATGAGCTCACCATCTTCACTTCCTTTTCTTTAAAACTCCCTCACATTTGGACTTTACAATTTCCGTCCTTTGTCTGCTGGTAACATGCTCTACTGCCCTTGGTGGGAAAAGTGGCATGGCTCTCTCACTACAAATCCACGTTTCTGAGTTCAGTTTATCTTGCAATTATTGATTATTGTATTTTCAAACCACTTTTACCTGCTAGCTCAACAGGCACATACTCATGATTCCAAAGGCAAGGCATCTTTTGGGCTTCCTCCTCCTATATCACTAACTTCATATTGAAGGATCATTCACCAATTCAAAATGGAAAAATATATGGGAGATTTACCCTCCCCTGTTGCTGTATCACTAACACTCCTATAAAATCACATGTAATTCTTCTAGGATTTATAACTCAAAATCAATCTCTTCATTTCTATCCGATTCTGTTTTATACAATCAACCTCTTTTATCATATGTAGTTTAGTTTTGGACACGCTGATCTGATGTAAAGCACAGCACCATGCATACACTCATGTTTTCCATTTTAGCATAAATAAATGCCTTTCAGCTGTAGTGTCATACCTCCACACTGTACCCCATGGTCTATCAATTTATATATACCTTCAAGTGGCCACTCACTGCAAGAGCCTAGGTCCTCTTTACAGTTTGGCTCCATACTGAAGGCCTATACATGACTTTTCAGGGCTGGTCAGTAGGTAATGTCAACCTGGCAGCCTTGCAAGAGAAAACTGTTCTCTCCACAGGAGACATGTGCACTGCAATCTCTGAAGGAAGTTGCTCTTCAGGACTCAGGTCCACTGGCCAGCTGTATTCATGCACATCTTTATTCTGGACAGAGGGCCTTGCTCAAAGCCTTCTTTTTTGTGGAAGTTAACAGAGGCCTTCTGCTGAGACTTGACTGGAGCAGAAAGCTGTGGCAAATGCAACTTTCAACAGGCTGACTCAGTACTCTTCTACCACTACCTTATCTACCTTACCCTTCAATAGCACAATAAGAGACTTTTAGGCTGGGGAGATAGCTCAGTAGAATAAGCGCTTGCCTGGCAAGCACAAGGTCCTGAGCTCAATCCCTGGGAGAGAAAGAGAAAGAGAGAGAGAGAGAGAGAGAGAGAGAGAGAGAGAGAGAGAGAGAGAGAGGCAGCCAGATCTGACCCCTGAGGGGAAATGGAACAGGGAAAGTACTCTTTCCCTAGTTCAGCCCTTCACTTTCATCATGCCAGCAAACAGCTGAAGTTTTATCTCTTCCTTTCTCTTTAGGACATTTTCCCAGGTGACCACTCAGATATCTCAGACATGGAGCAGCTCAACTCTCTCCACATAACATCAGCTTCTGACATTCAAGTGAGATATATCAGATGGAAACATATTACAGATACAAAATATCCTGGAAAATAATATTTTGCTTCACTCATTTTACAAGATAGTATTGTCTATGCAATGGTTTCATGATTTATAACTAGATTAGAAAGTATCTTAAGAATTCTACAATACAAGTTATTCCTTTGAAAATGTACATCATGTTGGCACTGTTGTCTCTGAAGATGAACAGCTAAGTGTGATGGTTAAGACTATTTGAACTCCTGGTCCAAAAATCAAGCTTTCACAGAGATATGTGTTATACAGGGTTGAGTCTAGAAATACACCGAATTGGATAATATGTTCTGGTGCTGTTGGAATTGGAGTCTGTACTGGTTGTCAATCACACATAAAGGGATAATCCAAATCCAAGAAGCTAAAGAATATCCGAGAGAGGATATGTAAATAAATATTTTCCATACACAAATATCAAATATTACCTTCTTCAACTTTCTAAATGAATTCATTTCATAGAAAAGGCTAAAGATTAAAACGTATATGCTCTTACTGCATGTTTAAGGTTGTTTAGATTTGAGCTCAAGATTAGATATATTAGTCAATTGAATTTAGTATTTTGTAACAAGTTTTAATAGAATGAGAAGATACAAATAGAAAAAAAGGCCACATGTTTACCAACTGCATGAATTACTCAATGATAGACAATAAAATAATATGCATTTTCCCAAAACAATAGCAAGCATACTCAAAAGACCTGAAAGTTTGTGAGGTAAGGTAGGACTATGATTTACCAACTCATAGCAAGCTCATGTGCATGGATTGCAAAGTGACATTAGTCTTTCAAACTCTAGTAAAGCCATTTCTACCACAATGCTTTGCAAGTTGTCCCTTAAGCCTAGCATCACGGTTGAAATAAACTTGAAACAAAGGACAATAAATCAAAATATTAAACTTTAAACATAATTTTTGTCTTTGTATTTTAGACATTACTTTCCATTGTAACTATTTGATAAGCTTCAGTTTCCTCTGGCTTCATATACTAAATAATAATACTTAAAAAAATACAAACACTGAAGGATCAGTTAAAATTCACTACTCATTAACTGAAATTCATTTTGTAGATCCACCAAAGGAGCTTCTAATGCATATATTCTATGATAAAAGGGGAGACAAAAGAAACACAATGACAAAATGTCTAAATATGAACAAACCCACTAAATTCATCTCTGAAGTAGCATGAAAGGTTTCAATAAGAATTACAAAGAAAGACATAGCTATTGTTTATCATTTATTGTGTTTGTATTTAAATAAAGTTTGTAAATGATTGAATTGTTCTTAAAAATATCATTACACTTACACAAAAAGATAATATTTATCATCTACACCTGCACTTGGATAAATATTTCAAATGTCTTTTAATATTAGACCCAACAATAATAGTAACTAATTGAAAAGATGGGACTTATAATTTTGTACACTGTTTTTGCAATTAATTGTAATAATTTAATATTTTTCATTCTTTACAAGAACTATACACGCTATGTGCTAAACAAAACAAGAAAGAATCTGCAAAGCCAATGTTAAGGAAATGCTATATACCTGCATTTCAAAAAAGGTAAACCTGCTTTTATTAAGCAAATATAACAGTGAAATATCTTAAATATTAATACCACTAGAGGGCTTGATACATTTTGCTTAAGAGAAAGAATTTCTAAATCCAGGATATCATGGTATCTTTCTAGTACTACTTGTTAAAACATTTACTCATGTGTAAATTAATAAGAATATATAAGTGAGAGATTTGAATAAACAAAAATTTTGTAAGCTGAACATTTTGTTAAAAATATTAAGCATGTTAAGTAAACTATCTGGTAATTAATATTACTTAGTCTAAAGTCACTGAAAAGTATTTATATACAAACGTATTTAATAATTTAATAATATAGTTCTTATAAGCAACCTAAAATGTTTTAGATGAACATTTAAAAAATTCTATATATATATATATATATAATATTATTTATAGTAAATTTACTACAATGAAATATTCTCTATATTTCAAAGAACTAGGTACCTTTATGGGAACTTTTTCTAGGAATCTAACACCGGCAAATTTTATTAAGAAATGCATATTAATAAATACTATCACTCAATTCTTTTTTGAGCAGAATATTCAAGACATTTAACAAGTCAAATTTTACCATGACTGCTAATTTTGCTTTAAGTTTCATTATTCAGTAATCTATGAATAAATATTTCATAAAAATTTAAAAATAAAGAAGTTTAATACTCAGCTAAAGAAATAATCCACTGAACTGATTTTTAAACTTTTGCTTACCGACTGAACCTAGGAATTAGGTCCATTGCTCCAGGTTCTAAGTGTAGGTATATTGTTATTATAAATAGAATTTTAAATATTTGACCTTGAAAGTCTAAACTGCTATATTATGTAAAGTACCTCTGCATTTATGATCATTCAGTGAAATGCTCAATGTTGACTTTATAAGAACATTTGAAACCACATGTTCAAACCACACATGTATTTTTAAGAAAAATAATATATTCTATGTCACTGAATTGTTAGAAAGACCCATAACTGCATAATTTTTTTCTATTTATAAAACATGGGAACAAATAAAGCATTTGCAAAAAGGAAACCCGTAGGTGTTTTTGCAAGATTCTTTTTCTCTTCTTTTTTTTTCCCTTCCCTTTCCTCTCCTTTCTATCTGTCTCTGTTTCTGTGTATGTCTCTCTCTCTCTGTATCTATCTATCTATCTATCTATCTATCTATCTATCTATCTATCTAGACTCTCTCTCTCTCTCTTTTTATGCACGCATTAGTTTGTATGAATACATTTGTATATGCCTGCCTATAAAAAACTTGATAATTTGGTACAGATTGAAGATTCTGTTGACTGAAATGTTTTCAATAATTACTGATATTCATATTGACAAATAAGACACAAAATATAACAAGCATACCATATGAACCTTGTCATTCTATATCTCTAATCTTATAACTCATACTGCATTTCTTATGCATGTTGATTATTATATTTCATAGTATTCTACCATTTTATTAAAAACGTTCATCAGTACATTCTTTTTAAAATCACTGTGACAATAAATAATTACATTTTGTTCATCTCTTTTGATTATTGTGAATATTTATTCTACAATTATGATTCCACACACAAAGCAGCTTTCTTTCCACATTACTATTATTTTGCCAGATAGTGTTTCATGCATATATAATTCTGCTAATTACTGTTACTATATCGTTTATTCTTAAATTGTGTAAAAGTGCACAATGTAAAACACTTTCAAGTCTGCCTCAAAGTAAACATTCAAATTTCCATAGGAAATACTTACAGTTACAAACTACTTGCTGCCCTAGTGCTTCATTCAGAATAAATATCATGTGAGAAGAATGTCCAGGAGTTCATTTTATCTCCTTTCTTTAGTTCATATGATTTCTGTACTCAATCCTGAAAAACAAGAAATGTGAAGGTTATATTTTCAATAAAGATATAATTTTATGCGATTTATAAACATTAAGAAAATACTAAAATATTTTTCCTTAACACGTCTATCAGCAGTGAATGAATTTAACATGAATTTTTAAATAAAATTTAGATATTTAAAAATCATTGTTAATTGTGTTATGCATGAAAAAAGTCAAATATAAATTTTACTTCATATTTCAGATAAAATGACTATTCTCATAGTTCTAGCTTACAGTTGTGTTTAGAATACTGAGAAAACTAGGGAATAAAAATAAGTTATTCTTTTAAGTGATTATCATAAACCAACCCATTATACTTTGGTGAGTTAATAAATTAAATTTTAATACACGAGAAGCCATAAGGAAGTCATTTTATTTTTCTATAACCAATAAATTATGGGGACCCATATTATTTCACAGATGAGCTTATGTTTAAACATTGTAAAGTCCCAAAAGTTATGAAAATATTACATTTTTATATTGAGATGAACATTGAGTATTTCTATATTTGTAGATCTTCAGATGCATTGATCACCTATCTTGAAAGGGGGAAGAATATGCCTGTCTGTCTTTAGCTACTTATCAGTTGAAATCAGAAAAACAACATCGATGGCTAGGATTGCAGTGGAAATCCTCCTTAGCTGCTAGCCTGTGTTGCACTGTTTTACTGGAAGTTGCTTAATATTTGGTAATAAAATTTAAAATATTAAGATACATTTGTTTCATTGAAAGGTAAAAACTCATTTTATGTTCATTTTCCTTAATACCCTCACATCCAGCTTCCAAAATACATTTGGTTGATTCGTTTAATGCTCACTCTGAAGAATGGCACAGAGATTGATGACAGCAGAAGTAAACCAATGAGTTAATCTCACTTTTAGAAGAAATAATTTGACAAGACTCACCTCTACAAAACAAAATCTGTACCTCTCAAAGCATGTATATAATAAACAGAAGTGGAAAGACTATTTAAACCACACTGTCTGATTTTTCTATATATTCATTCTGATTGTAATTATTACTCTAGCCTTTCATGCTTGCCCTTTTTGCTTTACTTTTTGTGCTCATGTGATTATCAATTCTTCACATGAAGATTTAAAAATGAATGCATGTACTAATAATGCTACATAAATTTTTCAATGGAAAGTGTCAGATTCAAGAATTTGATTCAGAAGTATTTTCTTCTACTATAATTTTAATTGTTCTTTTTTCCATTTGTTTCCTATATCCCCTATGAATTCCCTGATGCAAAATAATTCCTTTTAACCTCTCTTTATATCTTTCATACCTTTTCTATCAGCTTTTCTATTTTATTTTTTAGGCTACTCACAAGATATTTCATCCTGTTCCAAGCCATTATTTCAGTTTCATAGGAGCTATTTTTTTAATTTTTAGTGTGATTTTCACTGTGTCATATTTCAACACTTTTCTTCAACATGTCCCCTGAGAGTGCTACTTCGTTGATCTTCATTTATTTCTCACAGAGTACAAGCTTTTTCTGAAAACACAATTTTTCCTTACACTTTGGACTTCTTCGATATTTTACTTTAACACTTGTAAGACTACATATCGTCAAAACTTCGTTTTCTTTTTCCTTCCATTATTTCAGACAGATGTTTGTCTTCTGCATCATACTTACATGCCTCACCGATTCCTGTTAGTGAGTGAAAAGTTTCTGTACTTAGATATACATAGTGCTATCTTCAGTGCTTGGACTGCAGCATTTTTTAACTCTTAAAACTCATTTGTTAGCTGAGGCAGTTTGTTAATGTTCGTGATTTCAATTCAATGTTCATTGATTAAGCCTATCTTCTGATTAGATTTCTTTGTATTTTTCTTGCATGTACAGCATCAGCCCCTTTAAGTCAGAATAGCTAAAGAATATTGAACGTTTGAGTGACAATGAATAAACTGACATTCTGTAGTTTCCGCTGCTGAAAGTAAGTGATTCTTCTCTTAATCAATCTTGAAATTCATGCAGTTTTATTAACAAGACAGTTGGCTGTGAAGATTTTTCTTGCTTAATGACTATAGGTGTTTGGTTTTGGTCCTGCTTTTTAGTTTCTTTTAATTTTGGCACTGTTTACTGGCTAGTCTACAACTTCAAGAGAGGAAATGACATCACAGTTAAATCCACTCACAGATTCATTGTAAGAACAACAGGAAATCAGTGATTGTGCCGTCATAAATGCTAATATGGGTTATTAGAAAAAAGCGAACACCATGAGTATTCTAGGCAGCTGAGCTAGCCAGAAACTAATAAAGTCAGGGAAGAATTAGAACCTCAAGGAAGTCAGCATCCAAAATAAACACAGCAAGCGCATAGCTGAAAGTACAAGATGGAGATGCAGTGGCCGAACTTACATGCCACCCTAGCTAAACAGCAAAGTGAGACTACACTGTACAGCCTCATCCAATAAGTCTACACAGGAATCAAAGACCGAGGTGGGTAATCACAGCATTTGGTCCTCTTCCTTACCCAGAATGCCACTGTCCTTTTCATTTACCCATATTATGGGTCTCGTTTCGCTACTGGATCAATCTTAGCTAAGGGGCTATACATGTGCCCCTACATTAGTTGTAGTTCCACCCACATGGGACCCCTATTGTGACCTTCACATATGCATTCCCTTGACAAAGGGCTGCAATAGCCACCATATTTTTAAGACTTCTGGAAATCCAGGAGTTATTCTTCTTCCCTCTACCACTAACAAACCTCTCCCAACTGCTTTTTCTAGTTTACTACTACATTTCTTGATATTGAGAGACTACAAACTCAGCACTTTTGACATCTACCAAGTAAGGAGTTGTATCTCTTCTACATCATTATAACCCCCTGAGTTGTAAAATTTACAATCAACTTTTGAGTAATTTTGAGTGATTTTTTCATCCTGATAGTACAACTTTGAGTGGGTATCCATTGTCTTAACAGCTTGCACTTAAATTCAAGATCTGTCAGAGGCCCTTCACATAAAGCACCATCCTAATTTTTTCAGTATTTGATATCACTTTTCTCGTCAATGACCAAAATAATGTAATCCAGGTAATCTTAGTTACCTTCTTTCAATGCAAAATTACAATTCTGGAAATAGGATGCAAAAAGGTAGATGCTACTACTGCCCCTTACCATGCATTCCTTTCCATTGCTTCCTTTTATGCCAGCCAATGCTTTGTGTGGACTAACACATTCTTTTAGCTTGGGGAAAGTAATCAGTGAAAGGGAGGCCTACTTCACTCTTGATGAGGAGGCACCAGGATACTCGCTGTTTTTTGGTGTCTTAATTTACTCTACCAGACAAATGAAGGCAATAGGATCCAAGTGACCCAGGCTCCCTATGCCACCTACAACCTAAATACTGTTTAAATGTCTATGCTGAGAAAAAAATAAGGATCTTGCTAGAATTTGGTCTTCCCACATATGCCACCTTTAGAATATTTGGTGCTAAGACAACAAAACAAAGCAAACAAACAACAGTAAACAAAGAGCTCTTAATGATATAATTTATTAACCAAACATTTATAACAGGGGATAAACTTGCATATTTTTAATGGGAACAAATTTACTATCCAATAATAAAACTTTTATAATACTATAGCTTTACTCTAAAATGCAAACTCTTTTAATTACAAATGTTACAACTCTCTTACTTGTACCTCCCAAAGTCAGAGTTCAGTGGATTCCTTTCAAGTCAGTCCTAAGTTTTGTCACACATCAAAGCAGTTCTTTGATCTGTTCTTCAGATATCACTCAAATTCTTTGTGATATTAGTGCTAGTCATACATTTCCAATCCTTTCATTCTTTGACTCTTTCAAACAAGTTACCAATTTTAAGATGATTTGAGTTGATGGATCAAGAATGTATTTATGTTTGTAAATTAATTAGATAGAATTTTATTTATAAAACCCCTCAGCAGATGTAACCTAAAGTGAAAAAATGAGTTTTTGTGTTCATTTTTTTAAAGTTGACATGTGTACTATACTTAGCAACCTGAAATTCAGAAAAAATTCAAAATTTTCTAAGAAATTTTTTTTATTTTTTTCCATAATTTTATTGA
The DNA here is from genome assembly GCF_000260255.1 of Octodon degus. Classification (NCBI taxonomy): domain Eukaryota; kingdom Metazoa; phylum Chordata; class Mammalia; order Rodentia; family Octodontidae; genus Octodon; species Octodon degus. The sequence goes on from NW_004524733.1 coordinate 2,280,860, forward strand.
GATACAAATAGCAATGAGATAGTTTCAAACCAAATTGGTAGGACAGTTTCCATAATTAACACATTGCATATATTCTTCCTAGTGGTTAATTGCTGTGCAAGATGCAAACTTGATATCCTATTTACAACCACCATTAGAAAAAATTCCTCCATTCATTAAGAGAATGTAACTATATATCTATACTAACCACTTTGAATACACAGATAAAAAATGGACATTCATCTGTATCCCCTTTTTTTCTTAAGTTCCTTCATTTAAATATTATAAGTGTGTAAACTCAGCAAAATATTCTAAAAGAGCTCAGTAGTCTATAATAGTACTGTGTCTTCCGCTTCTAAGAAAATTTTAAAATTAGACCACAAGTACCAATACACTAGCATGCTGGATTTCTGATGTGAAGATATATGGGAAGAAAGATTAAATCTATGCCTTTTAAAACATTAATTTTGGTATAATATGCCTTGAAATTAATTTTCCACAAACAAAGGCAATCATATATAGTATGGTACTTACAGAAAACCTGTGATTTTCCAAGAGTACATATTAAGAAAGATTTAAAACAAAATACAAAGTACAAAAATATAAAAGGATGCTTAACACTGAAAAGTTTAACTCAATATTTAAGTAAGATGATGCAATTTGTTCATATGTTAATGATTTTAAAATAAAATAACCAAGTTGCCAATAAGAATTCATGATTGAAGCACGGAAATTTTCATAATCTGTCAGATTTATTTTTTCAAAAAGTTCATGTTAGAATATACCTTGTCTGTGCATGGAGACAAAGGAGAAACTTTGTTCTAGATTAAATTCTTTTTTTTTTTTTTTTTATTTTTTTTTTTTTTTTTTAGGAAAGGTTCTACAGGATGTTCAGGGCCTCACTACTAGATTGGACTCATAGTGATCGGCTTGTTCAGAGCCTCCCAAATTCTGGGATTGCAGGTGTGCACCACCACACCCAGTCTCAAATGCCATCTCAGCGTTGCCTGAGCATGGGGCTAGCACGGCAGGCCCGGAGATCAGAACCTTGGCCCCTGCACCTGTTTGCAGGTGCTTTAATCCACTGAGTTATTTGGCTGGCCCTTCTAGATTCAATTCTGAAAAAAAAAGTTATAACTTCATCCCATATACATTTTTTCTCATTTCTATTTATCATAAAAAGTCTCTGCAAAAGTTAATTCAAATGGCAATTAATTATTTTAATTTTATGTAAAAGTATTTCAAAATTGTTACTGTTTTACATTTTTGTTTATGCATACATAAAATTTGTTGTTTGTTTTGATGACTAAAGAAAAGTGATTTTTTAAAACTTCAGTATGTCAATCAATGATTCACAGAATGCAAAAGAAGGGGCGGAGAGAGCAACATGAAAATATCTGACTATTCCTGCAGGGTCAAATCAAACTAATATGCTAAGAAATTGGAAGAATGCGCAAATGATAACCTCCAGAAGTATGTCACTTGCTCATTAAGATCTTACAAAGTCAATTGTGACTCACACTTTCTGAGAATTTTGCTTTGAGATCTTCCATGCTGTATGCTAATTTTAATATCTAAGTAGTAATCTAATTATTTTTCAGGTCATCAAAGGAGAAAAAAAAGTAAATCTTTCTCAGTGGGAAGAAAACATGACACTTAGAGTTTAATAGTAAGAAGAGAATTGCTTTCTCAGGTTCAGCCTACAAGATTAAGAGTGAGGTGATAAAGGCCAAAGACATATTTGTCTAAAATGACAAAGTCATCAAAAGTAGAACTGCTTGAGGATGAGTTATTCACCTTCAATAGATTCCCAATTGATAGTCATTTCTATAATAGACTTATAGAATCCTCTAATGCAAGGTAATTTATTTGTACCATGTTTACAGTTTTGAACCCTTGGTGGGCTTTCTTCTCCTTGTCTGCTCAGGTACTAAGAATGACTGAGAAAAGGAGGTAAATGAAATTTTGTGGAACTTGGCATTGCGATTCTTTCTTTCTTTTTCTTCTTCTTCTTGGCGGAACCAGGGATTGAACTCAGGCCCTTGCTCTTGCCAGGGAAGCACTTATTCCACTGAGCCATCTCCCTGGCTCCATGCTTCTTTTTCATTCACTCACGTCATCTATATATTTCATCTTGTGTAAAGTTCTTTAGAGGTTTTATTGATCATGTATAGTTTTTGTGATTCAAATAATTGTCCCCTAAAAATGTGTTTGAAAAATGAAGATCTGTAATGACTTGTTCATACAAAGTTTAATATTTTATATGATAGTTTTATAAGTTGTACTTTCAACAGTTTTTCTCACATTTTTAAGTGTTTAGCTTTAGAATCAAACAAGTACCTCCTGTCACTTTTATTCTATGTTACAGATATTTATCTTTTAGGCATATTTTCACTCAGATTATTTATCACTTATATATTGAAAAACTTTCTTCATAGTAAGAGTTTAAAAAGCAAAAGCACATTATGAAAGAACTAGAGTTTATCATCTTATCAGTTTTTCACATAAAAATTTATATTTTAGAAACATTCTTTGTCCATTACAGTATGAGATGATGAAATGATAAATACTAGTTTATCATTTAAGGGTGCAATGCACTTCTCCTATTCACCACTGTACCTTGTGAGGAATAAAATACCAATAGGATGGTGCTAATTCTTTTGAATATTCAGAGACATTATTGTAATTTTGAACCTAAGAATATTTGTTTATAATTAATGATAGTTACTCCTTTAGTTAAAATAATCATGGTTTTTGAAAGTTATTAGGCACGACTGGGTGATCACTTTTTTTTTGTTTGTTTGTTTTTTTAATATACTTGGTTGTTGCTGGGTCTTACTACACAGCTTGGACTCCTGCTGATCCTCCTGATTTCATCCTCCCAGCACTGGGATTACAGGTGTGCACCACCATGCCCAGACCCTGGCTGACTCAGCCTATCTGTGGGGGTAGGTATGGTGCAGCATGTGGTGCCTGGGATCAAACCTCAGTCCCTAAGGTTGCTTAAGCTTACCTAAGCAGGAACTTTAGTTGGCTGAGCTATTTCACAGGCCCCTGATCACTATTTTTAAGTGCACAGACAATGCTATTGTTATACACCAAATCTGGCTACTTTCATTTAAGGTATGACAGGCCATCTTTTAGTTCAAGCTTTTTTTTTTTTTTTACAAAAAAATGATTAATTTGATTTTTACTAATTCCCTTCTTTCTCAAATGATGAGAATATTTTATTTTTTTTCCATAATGAGAAACAAATAGCAATGAGAGAGTTTCAAATCAAATTGGTAGGACAATTTCAATAATTAACACATTGCATACTCTTCCTAGTGGTTATTTACTGTACCAGATGTAGACATAATATCCTATTTAAAAACACTATTACAACAAATCACTCTATTCATTAAGGGAATGTAACTATATATCTATCCTAACCGTTTTGAATACACAGATACAAAATAGACATTCATCTGTATCTCCTTTATTGTATAGTTCCATCATTTGAATATTATAGGTGTGTTAACTCAGCAAAAATATTCTAAAAGAGTCCAGTAGTCCATAATAGTATTGGGGCTTCTGCTTGAATGGCAATGTCAGAGATTGTTGACCTGAGTCTCCTACAGCTCAACATAACAGCATGGCTTTACTTCTTATACTTGGTTTTTATACTTTTCTGCTGGATGGTTAAGACCAAGGTAAAGCAGGACCTATGCAACAAGAGTTGTAGCTTTTGGATCTGATAAGGTCAGTCAAATTCCCTCAGGATTTATCTTAAGATCCTGTACCTCAGATTGTAAATCCTTTGTTAGTGTCAGCCGTGTGGATGAGTTACAGCCATTGCTTGGCCAATGTGTTCTCTGGGAAAGCCTGAGAGAATGTTTTCTCTCCATGTGACTCTCCTTAGGCACACTACATCATTGATCACTTTCCTTTTTGGTCCCATTTTCTCCTTGATCAGAAAATTTGGGACACTACTGAGTTACTTGAAGTTACAGGACAAGTTCTCATATGTCCTGAGTCTTAATTGGCCTTGGAAGGCTAGGGCCAAAATGTTGGCTTTCTTTGCGTCACTCCTTTTTCTCTAATTTTGGCCTGCAAACTTAGGCTGTTAACCCTCCGGAAAAGAAGCTTATTGTTATTACCATATAAGCTAGGCTGTTAAGCTTAACCTCACTATCTGTGTGAATATCCAACATCTTAGGCATAACATGGAACAGGTATTTTTCATCAGGTATTTGTATGTTGAACTTTAAGTCCCTACAGAATATGATGAAAAAACATTTAAAAATTAAAATATGTTTTAAAAATAGGCTAAAGAATTACATAATTCAAAAAAAGAATTACATAATTCTTATCTTTACATATAAGTCCAGAAATCTAACCATATACAACCTTGAAGCACGACAGTCCTACAATATTCCTTTTCCTGTCTCCTGCCTTCATTCACCACCCCCTTCTTTTTGAACAATCATGTACCTGGAGATCGCATAGCAGCAACTGGCATGCCATGACAAGCAGCCTGTATTTAGAAGACCAGAATGACAGGCACACCACGCATGAACCTATTATTATAAATTTCCATCTTCAGTGCAGTTCCTTAGTTCATAGGTGTCTGTATATATAGTTAGTCAGGGTGAGAATCATTCCAATGCACTGCTAGATTCAAAAATCTTCTGAAGATTCTCAGGATCATTGCCTTGCCCATCTTCTACATGTAACTATAGGAAAAAACAACATTGTGAAGATGGCCATACTCCCAAAATTTCTGTAAAGATTTAATGCAATCCCTATCAAACTACCACCAATACACCTCACAGACATAGAGAAATCATTCCTAAAATTTATTTGGAATCAGAAAAGACCTAGAATAACAAAGGCAATCCTGGTCAATAAAGACAAGGCAGGAGGCATTACAATTCCTGACTAGAAATTATACTACAAGGCTACTGTCATAAAATCAGCATGGTACTAGCAACAAAATACACCTGAGGATCAATGGAATAGAGTAAAAGATGCTGAAGCCCCTATGAACACACTCAGCCACCTTATCTTTGACAAAGGGGCCAAACAAACTCACTGGAAGAAAGATAGTCTCTTTAACAAATGGTGCTTGAAAAATTGGCTCTCTATATGCCGATAACTAAAACTTGCCCCAGGTCTATCACTATGCACTAAGCTAAAGTCAAAATGGATTAAACATCTAAACATTAAAACAGAAACACTAAATCTCCTGGAAGAGAAAGTATGAGGAACTCTTGAAGACATAGAGGTAGGCAAAGAGTGCATGAACAAAAATCAAATCACACGGGAAACACTTGAAAGAATTAACAACTGAGACCTGCACTTACTAAGAAGTTTTTGCACGTCAAACGAAATTACCAACAAAGTGTAAAGACAACTCACAAATATGGAAAAAATCATGAAAAATAAGTACTCAGACAAAGGTCTGCTCTCTAGAATTTATAAAGAACTAAAAAACACTAGGGCCCCAAAATTTA
>NW_004524733.1:2287047-2294258 GCF_000260255.1 Octodon degus
CAGCACAATTTGTGATAGCCAAATCTTGGAAACAACCAAGTTGCCCATCACCTGAGGAATGGATGAAAAAGATGTGGTTTTTTTATACAATGGAATATTACTCAGCTATAAAAAGTGATAAACTCAAAGCCTTTATATTGAAGTGGATGCCACTTGAAGATATACTCATAAGTGAAATTAACCAGACACACATGTGTAAATATTGTATTGTTTGCCTAGTATAAGAACTCAAAGAAGAAATACAAATAGAAAGGTATAATACAACTAAAAGGAAAGCAAAAACTTGAGGACTAGACAATGAAAAGAGAGCAAAGAGAAGAGCTAAGAAATAGAGAATATTTTAAGAATAAAACGAAAGATTAAAACATTTATATTTCTAGCTTCTTCAATTATCAAACCAAAACAAAATATTTCTGGGTAATCACCTTTGTGCCCATTTACCATCATTTTGCTTTTGATGTTTCCACTTTCTCACAAGCCACTCTTTTCTAAAAACATTAAATGACAATTCTAGAAATCAGCAAGTCCTGTGTCTCTGAAGCACTATGCAGTCACACAAAATCCTACGTGGTCCCACCTAGGAACAGACATACCATTTTGTCCAGTTTGCACACATTTTGTTTTTTATACAGGCTTGGTAGTAACTGCACAACCTTTCTGTCCATCATTATATTAACTCATATGGTAAATAGTAACTGTGTTCCAGTGTACCTTATTTTACTACATAACTCAATTTATTTTACTCAATAAAGTATAGGGTGCTACCAATTGAGGTACACTACAGAAGAGATATACAGTGTTTCTTAAAATGAAGAAGAATATATCTATAGAAAAAAATTCATATATAAAGAATGCAGTATTATTCCCTGCTTCTGAGGCTTTGGAATGTTTCTCCTATGGGTGAGGAGATATAGTTTTTGTGCAAAGATATGGAAATCAACAAAAGAACCTTGCGATCTCATTGAGAAAGGCAAAGAAAGCACAAAGACACATTAAGAAGCTAGATTCTCTTTTGACTCAAATTAAACTGGGACATAGGCCTCAGCTACCTGTCAAAATCTTATCGGAATTGCTGCATCCAGGGATAAATTTTGAGCCTTCATTTAATGTGACACGTGGACGGCAGTTGAGCTCCTGGATAAGTTCCTCTGCTGCAAATGGTTTTCCATTTGACCCACATCTTGTGTGAGTTCCTGTCAACTTACTCTTGCCAATCTTCTTTGTCCTTTCGTATCTCCAGATTTAAGACCTTAATTCAAAGTGCCCAGTATCCCACCGTACAATGAATTTGTCCGCTTCTTACCCTCATGATCTGGATCTGTATTATCTTATATAGTAACACAACTTATGTGTTGCTATTCAAATGTATATAGATATTCCAAAGTAAGTTTATGTTAATTTAAATTGAACAAAATTAAAATACATGTTCAGGCCAAACTTTGTTTACTCTTGTCTTTCTTTCACAAAAAACAAACAAATAATCAACAATCAATGTGGATTCTACGCATTGAATATCTTTAAGAATTTGTGGAGGGGCCGGGGAGATGGCTCAGTAGAATAAGTGCTTCCCTCACAAGCACAAGGGCCTGAGTTCAATCCCAGGTTCCGCAAAAAAAAAGAAAAAAAAAATTGTGGTGCTTTTCAATAGTCTACTTAATGGCAAAGTAAGTCAGGAATAAACGTAAATACCTAAGGCTAGAGACAGCGATTAACTTCTGTAAGGAAATCTGGCAACATCTAGCAAAATTAATTTTGTATTTAGCTTTAAACCTAGAAATTATACTTTAAGGTATCTGTCCCAAAGATAGACTAGCAAAAATAGGAAGACACAAGTCCAAGTCTATTCATTATATTGCAGTTTGTAATGGGAGAGTGCAAAATAGCCCAAAGTTCAACTAGAGAAGGATTATATATCCTAGAACATTTTAAAATAGATAATCAAGTAACTGTAGGGTACAATTGTAAACATCTCTATACACTACTGTGGAGTAATATTTGGGATATTTTATTATATGAAAAAAACATGATAAAAAGTGTGTCTAGGATGCAAACCTCTATCTAGATGCCTCTACATACTATAGTAGAGTATATTAATATTATAAAGATAATATATAGCATTTAATATTATGATATTGCATCACTTCAAAAATCATTACCATAGTATAAACAATGATTTTCTTGCCTTGATTATAACAATAGGCTCTTTTTTTGTTTTGAGATTTATTTTTTCCATAATTTTATTGATGAACAAATAGCAATGAGACAGTTTCAAATCAAATTGGTAGGACAGTTTCAATAATTAACACATTGCATACATTCCTCCCAGTGGTTAATTGCTATACAAGATGCGGGCATGATATCCTATTCACAAACACCATTAGAACAAATACCTCTATTCATTAAGAGAATGTAACTATATATCTATCCTAACCACTTTGAATACACAAATACAAAATGGACAATAGGCTCTTAAGGCTGTCAGAATCTGCTTCTCTCTTTCTATATCTATTCCAAGTCCACTGACCCTTAAGAGTAGGAGTAAACATGACAGACTTTGGCTAAGTTCATCTAATGACATCTCGTCTCCTGCACAGACAGTGTCCCTCTTATTGTTCCATGTTCTTACTGTCCCCAAACCACCGCCCATGGGCTTGTGCCTCCTCAGGGCTGCCACACTGGCCTTTTGCTTTTTCTTGAACCTAATTCCTACAGCTGTCCCTACTCTCAACTTCATGTCATCTGCATCTCCTTGCTTTCCTATAATTATTGATTAAATATTTGTTTGTTTCCAAGGTCAGATCACATGCTATAAATATGTTCTTTCTCCATCACATAACTCATTCTGATTTATAAATTTTCCAGGTTTTTAAATTTTTTTCTTTACTATATATTTTCAGTACATAACAGTTATTTTACTCATGGGAGTGAGTAAACCTACAGAAAACACCTTAATTTTTTTTTCTGTATTTTAGGGAAGGGTCTACAGGGTATTTAGGGTCTCACTAGTAAATCGGACTCATAGTGATCCTTCTATTTACAGCCTCCCAAGTGCTGGGATTACAGGCTCGCGCCACCACACCCAGTCTCAATGGCCCTCTTAGTGCCCTCCGGGGTGAGGCCAGCAGGGCAGACCAGGGGACTGATCGAACTCCCGGCTCCTATGCCTGTTTGCACATGCTTTAATCCACTGAGCTATTTGGCCGGTCTAGAAACCTTAATTCTTTTCATTCACATCCCTCCCTTAAAAATCCCTCCATCATTGGTCCTCTTCACTTTGGTAAAAGTTCTATTACTATTTTTGCTACTATCTTTGGTCATGATCTATATTTATATACCTCCTCATATAATAGAAACCATGCGATAGTTAATCTTAAGTTTCTGACTTATTTCATTTAATTTTATAGTGTTAATAATGTGTGTCCTTTTTCCTACCAGTGGCTCAAATTTATTCTTATTTATGACAGAGCAAGTTGCACATAAACACATTATAAAATGTATTAGTATATGTTTCTGGTATATAGTGTTTATATTCATTGTAGGGGATCAGTACATGTACATAACATGTCTCAATTTTTAATGTATTCTTCATCTATTGGTAGATATATGGGATATTTTCAAGATTTGGTTACCATGAATTTTGTTACAAACATTGTTACACATGCATCACTGTACTGTATTATCTCACACTTTGAAAACACTATGTTAGGAGAGGAAAAGCCTAGAGAAGGAGAACTTTCACGTTTAGTTTTCAGAGGAATCTCCATGATTCTCATAGTGATTGCAGTACTTTCCATTTGAATCAGAAATGTCCAAGTTCTCTTTTATTCTTCCCAGACCCTCACCAGCATTTGATATCATTCAGCTATCTGATCTTTGACAAAGTGGCCAAAAACAAGTGTTGGTGGAAAGACGGCATCTTTCATAATTTTCACTAGGAAAACTGACTGTCCACATAGAATAGAATGAATCTGGGCCTGTCTTAGCACATACTGACCTAAAATAAAAACAGAGCAAAGATAGCAATGTTAAAACAAAGAAAAAAAGTGAAGATAAATAGGTAAAACATTTAAGACATCCATAGGCAAAGACCTCATAAACCAATCCCAAACTGCGTGAGAGTAACATCTAAAAATAACAAATGGAATCACACAGTATCAAATTTAAAACTTCTGCACAGCAAAGAAAAGAACTAACAATAGAGACAACCTACAGAAAGGGGAACACATTTTGCCAGGTATATATGTGACAGAGAAATAATGTCTAGTATATGTGAAGAGCTCAAGAATTATATCCCCTAACATAAAAGACTCAATAAAAAAACATGGAAGCTGAACAGAATACATACTTTTCAGTAAATACATGAAAAATGCTCATCATCTCTGGCCCTTAGAAAAAGAAGATAATAATGGTACTGAGTTTCCATCTTACTCAAGAGAGAATGGCTGGCATAATGAAACTGAATGATTTATACTCTGATTAATGGCATTTCTTGATCTTTTACCTAACTTTTACTCTGGTAACTTTCCAGATCTATTCCCTTCTATGCCATAGATAATCAAATTAATATTCTTGCATTATAAAATGCAGTCATTTTCTTTTATGATTTGCCTTTTTACACTATAATATATACTGTAATCATTCCAGTTCATTACATTTTTGTCTACACAATTCATTTTAGTAACACCATGATTGTATTTTTATGCATCTTCTATCATTAGAAGAAGATACAATAGTACATTTTTATGTATTTTAGATGCATTGAAAGAGAAATGCAATAAACACCCTTGAGTGTGTACCTTTGAGCATATACATATCCAGGATTTACTCATTTTAAAATCCAAGTTATAGAATCGGTATGTCAAGTGGTATACACATGTCTAGTTTGGACAAGAATACCTACAAACATTTCCAGACACCAAACACAACCTAAGTTCAATATCATTAGTAGTCATTTCATGTTTTTATTTAATGTTCTTCATATAGAATATCCTAGATGATTTACCTTTTCCCTCTTTTTAAAGCTTCATTCCCATGCTATAGTCCTCAGCTCATTTTTATGAAGAGCTGAGCATGTTTTACATTGCTTTGCATAAAAGGTTTGTACCTTGGGTATATTAACAGTCTTTATGCACTCTTATAGGTAGGGATGTGGGTACAAGAGGTGATCAAAATATACAATGAATATTTAAATTAAAATATTTACAGGGAAATATGTGTTGCCATTAACCTCTCTTATAATACTGCCTCTCACTGTGAACATATTCCCTCCTTCTTGCCAGTTTCTGAAACAACTCTGGATGTCCATTTTCATGAATGTATTTGGGAAGTATCACAGTAAATGCTGCTGCTGAGTGCATTTCTATGGCAAGACAGGCTCATAAAACATCGCAGTGTGTCTTTCCCACCCACATTATTCACCAGTCTTGGCACCACGCAACTCATGGCTTTGCTCCAGAGTCAAAATGACCACGAAAGGTCCGCATTTTGAATCAATTCAGCAATCAAGGCAGCCAGGACAAGGCATCTAAAGGCAAGAAAGAGGGCTTCCAAAACAGCTTCAGAAATGGGAAAGAATGATCCATATGTGTGCTCAAAGTAGAGGAGAATATTCAGAGAGACAGAGGGATAGCAATGTCCTTTTCTGTAATACATTGTTGTAATTTAAATATTGGCCATGTTTCTCAATCAAAACTCATCCACGTATATATAATCATATGTACATATCTTATTTTTTAATTTTTTTTTTTTTACTATATTTTGTATAGAGTTTCACTACACAGCTCAGACTGATAATGATCCTACTGTTTTCAGCTCCCAGGACTGGGATTACAGGGATGTGCCACCACGCCCGGACTCTGTTACCAGCTCATCTCGCATGGGGGGGCAGGGCTGGCATGGCATGTGGTGCCAGGAATCGAGCCCAGTCCCTGCGTTCGCCTAAGCGGGTGCTCAGTCTGCTGAACTATCTGGCTGGTTCTCATATACACCTATCGTTTTGTATGAATATACATAAATTCACTTGTCTTTCAATTTTTTGGGGCTTTTTTGTTTTGTGGAACCGGGGATTGAATTCAGGCCCTTGCGCTTGCCAGAGAAGCACTTATTCCACTGAGCCATCTCCCTGGCCCCTTGTCTTTCAAATTTATTTACACATGCTAACTTATCTACCATTAGGAACTTTGAAATTTTAATTAGTCAAATACATTAGTTTCATGTCACATTGATAATTTTTGCTATAACCATAGTGTTTCCTTAGAATACCTGCCTAATTTGTTTTTATGCATATGAAACACTATACACATTCTGGAATTAAGTTCTCCTTGGGGTATTCAACCCTGTATGATTATTTACTTACCCTTCTCCTCACTATGAATAACCCATTGATTTTAATGATATCGTGAACACAAACCAAAGCTACCTAAGTGCTGCAGGCAGCTTATTATGTGTTCTATGGGTTTACTTTTCTTCTCACTTGTCTCTCCTTGCCTTAGATTTTGTTTTGGTTTGTTTCTCCTACCTAAAATACTTGCTTTTATCCACCACAGATTCTACTTGAAACATAGACACTGAGACTATTACAACCACAGGTGATAGTGAAAGAAGGAGCTCCACAGATTCTTCTTGTATATTGTTAATATTCTATTTAGGAATAATTCTCCCAACAACTTGGACATTACTGATCTCCTGGGATCTGTTATTATTTTTAGTAAAGTGCAAAATTTATTTTTAAAATAAATTTAAGGGCTGGCAAAATAACTCAATGGATTAAAGTGCCTGCAAGCAGGCGCAGGAGCTGGGGGTTCAAACCCTGGTCCTGCCCTGCTGGCCTCACCCCTGGGGCATGCTGAGGCCACAATTGAGACTGAGTGTGGTGGTACATGCCTGTAATCCCAGCACTTGGGAGGCTGTAAACAGGCAGACCACTAGGAATCCGATCTAGCAGTGAGATCCGGAACACCCTGTAGACCCTTCCCTAAAAAAATACAAATAAATAAATAAAATATGGTATGGATTAAAATTTATTAGTTAAGAAGTATTGAAACTTTAAAAAATTACTTAGACAACATTAACTACTTTCATGAAGATATTCTGTATTTACAGCAGATAGAAGAAAATGGTTTACTCTTTTCCAAAAAAATTAAATTACATGTTTGATAATCAATTTATTTTCTCATTAAGTTCTAAAACTACCTCTACTTCCTTCATATATA
>NW_004524733.1:2294358-2303873 GCF_000260255.1 Octodon degus
CCCTGCAGGACTGGGGATTGAACTCAGGCCCTTGTGCTTGCCAGGGAAGTGCTCATTCCACTGAGCCATCTCCCAGCCCCCTTGCTTCATATTTTGGTTCTGTTGGTCTCTCAAAATGATGTTTTTAATTCTTTTATCTTTGTCATGAATATTTATATTTAGCTTGAGAATATTTAACTTTCTTTACTTCATAGGTAAAAATATAGAAGCAAAAATAACTATTAAATGTATTTCATGTAGTTGCAATTTTAAAAAAGGAAAACTTTCACTAAGAATATTTAGAAAATAAAACTCAAAAAAATGTTAGAGTTACTAGAGACAGGTAGAAAATACCGTCTCTTCACCAAGGCATAGTCACTATTGGGTAATGGAATCAATAATTTCTTACGTTTGTCAAACATAAACACAAACTTTACATTTCGAGAGATTTGAGTTATACTAAAGCGGGGCTGGTGAGATGGATCAGTGGTCTAAAGCACCTACTTAGAACAAGCTTAGCAAAGCACAGGGACCGTGGTTCAGTCCCCCAGCACCACATGCCAGCCAGCCCCGCCCCCTCGTGGGCTGAACTGGCCACACACACACACACACATAAATAACTAAAATTTTTAAAAAAAGATTTATACTAAAGAATTTCTTCTTCACTCATAGCTGCACATACGTGAATACACATATTTACACACACAAGTAAAAAAATTAGAATAAATTATATTTTGTCTGTGTGTCACCCCTTCTGCTTGTATATTGAAGTTTAATTAACAATGTTATGCCAGATGGGGCAACAACTTGGGGAGTTAATTGAATTCTGAAGGTGGAGCCCTCAGGAATAGAATAACCCAATAAAAGTGGTACCATGGGCCTATCCCTGTGCCACAGGATGACAAGGGTGAAAGTTCACACCTGAGTCTGGAAACTGGTCTCTGTCAGGAACAAAATCACCTCGTATGCTTGCCTTAAATTTCTTGGCTCTTGAAATGGTGAAAATCAATTTTTATTATTTATAAGTTACTATGTCTATAGCTTTTTGTAATAGCAGCCCATTTGGACTAAGACAAATTATAAATCTCTGGAATTTCAAGGAAATATATTGGATTACAGTAGTTCTTCTTTGTCCATGTGAGAGATGGGAATATGTCCAAGAGAGAGAGACTAATTCCACGTTTCAAGTGGAAGCCAAACACAATGGTGGGTGGCAAACCTTCAATACCTTATATCAGATAGATAGATAGATAGATAGATAGATAGATAGATAGATAGATAGATAGACAGTCAGAAAATTATAGGACATAATAGTAGTGAGTTATCAGCACAACTGGCAAATGTCCAAAGTTCTTAACTTAAGCCTTTTACAGCTCAGCATATTAATATAACTTTACTTTTTATACCTCATGGTTATACTTTTCTGCTGAATGGCTAAGACCAAGTTAAAGCAAGACCCACACAATTAAAAATGTAACTTTTGTATCTGATGAAATCGGTCAAATCCCCTCAGGATTTACGCTGTAACCACATACAGTACCTTGTAGATCTTTTGTGGATGTGAGCCTTCGGGATGAGTCATGGCCATTTTACCAATTTGCTCTCTGTGAAAGCCTGAGAGAATTTTTTCTCTCTAGGTGACTCTCGTTAGGCACACTACCCATCCTCAGTCACTTTCCTCTGTTGACTCATAATCTCCTTGATCAGGAAATGTGGGGCACCACTGAGTTATAGGATGTCACAGCACAGGTTCTCTTATGTCTTGAGTCCTCACTGATATTGAAGCCAAAATATTGGGGGCTAGTAGCTCCTCTAGTTCTCTAATTTTTGGTCTGCAAACTTTAGCTGCTAAACATCCAGAAGAGAAGCTTAATGATATTACTACCCTGATGCATTGAGCTTAACATCACACTACTATTATGACTATTGGGCTATATTGGGTTATTTTGCTTAATTGAAGTACCTACAATCTTTAGGCTGGTTTCAAGTATGAAAAGGTCCTTTAAAGACTTCTCCAAATACAGCTTCTCTTAACTGCTGTGGAACACCCATCTCTGAAAAATCAAAGCAAAAAAAGGGGATATGTTGTGAGCCATGAAGCTAGGAAATTGATCAAATATATATAGGTGGGACTTGGCCCAGTGCCTAAAGCAAACACACTACCTCACTTCTGAGATCATAATCCTGTCTGGTTAAGGTTAGCTATCAGTTGCTAGGCAACTTAGTGTCATGCGTTACTAACTTCACAAAAGTGTAAATAAAGGACAGCTTTTTTGTGAAAAAAAAAGGGAAGGAAAAATATATACATTTATGTATACACAACAGAGTTATGATAGATATATAGCTACTTTCTCTTAATTTATTAAGAATAAAAGTTTGTACTAATATCATTTAGACATCATGTCTGCATCTTGTCCTCTGAATAACTACTACCAATGCAACAATATGCAATTTATTAATTACTATAAATGTCCTACTAACCTGTTTTAAAACTGTTTCATTGCTATTTTATCTTTTTTTCCTCATTAAAATGAATAAAAATTTAAAAAGAAAAGTATAGGTCAGTTATAGTAAGAAAATAACAGTAATAATAAAAGTGAACAATTATAAAATTATACTGCAATGAAAGTTATATGAATATGGATTGTGCAAAATTCCTTGCTCTACTATACTTATCTCATTCATGTTGGTGTGAGCTGATACAGTGAGGTAGATACTGCAGTTTTGCGCCAGGCCTCACTGTGTAAGCATTACTCGAATGCAAGCATTGCAGTGCTGTTACATTCCGCTGATCAGCATGATGACCACTCAAAGACTGAAGGATGAGTAGCCCATACAAAGGAGTAACTCATGTCTACAAGGCACACCACAGCGACACAAGATTGCATTATGCTCCTTAAAATGGTACGCAGTTTCAAACTTATAAAGTAAGTGGAACACGGCAGCACTGGCCTGTAATCCCAGCACTCTGGGAGGCTGAGGGCAAGAGAAAGTGCAGCCCAGGCAGCTTAGCACCTTGAAGAGATCTGTTTCAAAAAAAAATGAAACAGACAAGATAGCACTCTAGGTTAGCTTGCAATACAGCTCAGTGTGCAGGACTTAAGACCTGAGTACTGGAAAAAAAAATATATATCTGGTTTAATTATGGAATTTTACATTTATCCTTTCCAGACTGTGGTTAAATGGAAAGGAATGAAATTGTATAAAGTGAACCTATAGCCAAGATGGAAAATTGTTTTATATATCAATAAAATAGTTTCATTGCCAGTGTTGACAAAAAGAGATACACAGGTATTTTACTTAATATACTTAATCAAAATCCTATAACGAGAGAGAATAGTTTCCTCAGTTTGTCGTTATTAAGTGAAGCAATAAATAATTGTATTGGTAATAACCAGGATATGTTCACATTCACTTTTGATTAAAAATCAGGGCATACTAAACCTGGCATAAACAGAACATACATTGTACCCATCTTTTATGTTTTTAATTGTAGCTTTCCTTTTCCATGCTATAGAGAATTTAACAGAGATACAGAAAAACTTTGTTCTCATAAAGAAGATGACAAACATAAACTAATGCAAAATAGCATGTAGTTAGTAGTATCTAGGGATCCAACCCAGGGATGTGCACATAACAGGCGCGCATGCTACCAATAGGCCATACACCCCAGCACACCACAAGTATTCTGGATTTACTGCTTTTTGTTGTGCTGTTACTTTCTTTGTCTTGGTGGTGGGAAGGAAGTGTGATCAAACCCAGGCCTCACAAATGCTAGGCAAGCTCTCTGCCACTGAGCTATATTCCCACCCTCTGCTCTTTCTTAAAATAGCACCTTCCTATATCTGAATATTCTATTTTTTTGTTTTGAAATTTGACAGGTTTATTTGCTTTTGTAGCTATTTCATCACTTTTCATTCACAAACACAAAATTGCTAGGTACTCATAAATATGAAAAGTTTAATAACAGTCTAGGGAGGAAATTGAGTTCTTAATAAGTTCTGTTGAATCATTTTGACACAAAAAGAAAATAGATTTAAGTACTTAAGGTGAATAAATAAAAACTTAAGGCATTACAGTGGTTTAAAACCATTTTAAAGCATCTCAAATATGCAGTAACTTTAAATTTTGAAAATATTAACTTAAATGTAGAATGAAAATGTTATTCACATTATCATTAAAACATATAAAAGAATTATAAAAAGACAACAAAGAGACATGAAAATGAAGTCCTCAAGGTAGTGGAAAATGTGACAACTTTTCTATTAAAAATGTATAATTTATTGATTGTGCATGTACTTATAATGAGGATCAAACCCAAGACCTTACAAATGCTAATCAAGTTCTCTGCCACTGAGCTGTAACTCAACCCACTTTTCTGTCATATTATTGTCTTCAATATTATGTTTTCTTTTTGAACAAAAACAGATACTGAAAATGTCTCTTGTGTCCATCCACAGATGAATACATAAAGAAAAGGTATGTGCATGCAATGCAGTACTACTCCCCCATAAGGAAGGATTAAGTTGAGTCATTTGTAGGAAAGCGAATTCACGCTGAAACTATGATATTCAGTGAAAAATGATCAACACACATGCGTAAGTACTCTATAGCTTCTCTTACATAAAAAATCCAGCATACAAATAAAGAGCCCACTTGTGTGAGAAAATGAACAAGTAAATAACATACAAAATACTGCTTAGGCAGATGCAGGGGCTGCGAGTCTGATCCCTGGGCCTTCAGTGCCAGCCCCACCCCTGGCGCACATTGAGACAGCCATTGAGGCTGGGCAAGGTGGCACGCGCCGTTAATCCCAGTACTTGGGAGGCTGTAAACAGGAGGATCACTACGGTTTCAATCTAGTAGTGAGAACCTGTAGACCCTGTCCTAAATACAAACAAACAAAAACAAGATACAAAATATGCAATAGATATTGTAAATCCTGAATAGACTATTCAAAAGAACATTTTTGGGGAAATATGGGGGAAAGAGGAAAGGAAGAAAAGTAAAAAGATAGAGAGAGAAAGAGAGAGAAAGAGAGAGAGAGAGAGAGAGAGAGAGAAATATGTAAACACAAAAAGTTATGAGAGCTATATCCAGTTTCTCTGATTTCATTAGAAAGAAAGTTTTATACTCAGACTATACAGACTAGATAGCATGTCTAGATCTTCTACTCTGAGTAACTACTATGAAGATAACACAATGTATCAGCTATTGCATCTGTCCTAGTAACCTGTTTGGAAACTCAATTTCATTGTTATATGTATCTTTTTCTTTCTCATCAAAGTTAAAAAAGGAAAAAAGCAAACATAGAGATAGGTAAGAGGAAGTAAGGAAGCAGATCATATTTCAAATGGGAAGTGAATCTAGGCTAAAGGAGAAGGAAGAGGGGAGAATAAGGGAGTGAAAAAAGAATACAGATATATCTGCATCAATTCTTCATCAGACTGTTACCATTTTTTAATGCAAATATGCGCTAGTAATATAAAAAATGAAAAAAAAAAGAAAAGAAAAATGAAGAAAAGTGCAAGGACCAGGTTAGATCCCTGGTATCGCAAGACATGCCATGCTGTTGGCCACTGAAACCGGGCATGGTGGCATATCCTCTAGTGCTGGGGAGGATGAGCCAGGAAAACTGCTATGAGCAAGACCCTATTTCAAATAAATAAATAAATAAATAAATAAATAAATAAATAAATAATTTTCAAAAATTAAAAAAAAACGTTACATTCAGGAGACTAAATGATAGAAACCAGTTATATAAGTAACAACATTAACAGTGAATGTAATCAAAAGATAGAATGGAAAACTTGGCAATTGTGTTTTCAAGGTTTTTTTCATTTAATATTTTTGGACTATGGTTGATCTTGGGTAAGTGAAACCAAGGATATCCCAACTGTACCAAACAGAGTCTACTAATATGAGTCCCAGACACCAGGGCTGGTGGTTGCATTCTACTGGGCATCGAAGAGGGAGCACAGCATACATGAATTGGTACCCAGTGAGAGAATGGTTAAGGAAAATCGTGAAGCAGTGGTTAAGAGAAGGGCCATGGATTCTAAACCACATGGGGAAATCCATGGAAAAGCATCAACAAATCTCAGATGTAAGATTATGAATGAGGGTCACGTATCAGTTAAATTGATAAATGGGACATAGGATTCATGGACAGTAATGTCAAAGGACTGGATATCCTAATACTAAGTAAGGGAAAAGGAAGGAGATTTGCCTCAGTAGTCTTTCAAATTCTTATTCTGTTTCACCAAACTTGGTGGCTTTGGTGACAAAGGGAAGATCCATATACAAAATAAACTCAAAATAAAGTAAGATTTATTTAGAAGAAGGTAACTTTAAACATGAATCTCTAAGGATACCTCAAAATGCAGTAGAGAGACATAGAAAGGATAGCATTTGTGCCAAAAAATTAGCAAGCATATCAATATGAAAAACTGCAAATTTGTGTGAATGATAAAATAGTTTGAGTTAGATTAATAAAACATTTCAAAAAGAAAAGAAAATCAATTTTGTTTTTTTTAAAAACCTGTGAACTTATGGGTTATTCCTGTCTGCACAATATATCCTTGTCTCTGATTAAAATTAAAATGAAAATGTTCTACTTTTACATCTTCATTTCCTTTACAACATAAAGATTGTTGAATTAGATCATATTTTTGCTGGTTGATACATTGTGTCACTTTGAGAAGCTGGAAGCTTAGTTGGATTCACTGTGACTCCATGCCCTAGGGAATTGAGGGCACATCCTAGGGCATGGTGGGCCCACCTTACAGCGACTCAACATAAAAAGGAGTTGAGACCAAGATAAAGCAAGACCTATGCAACAAGAGTTGTAGCTTTTGGGTCTGATAAGGTCACTGAAATCCCTTCAGGATTTATCCTGAGATCCTATACCTCAGATTGTAGATCCTTTGTCAGTGTCAGTCATGTGGATGAGTCATGGCCATTGCTTGGCCAATGTGCTCCCTGTGAAAGCCTGAGAAAATGTTTTCTCTCCATGTGACTCTCCTTAGGCACACTCTACATCACCAATCACTTTCCTCTTTGGCCCCATAATCTCCTTGATCAGAAAATTTGGGACACTACTGAGTTACATGACGTTACAGTATAAGTTCTCATATGTCCTGAGTCTTAAATGACCTTGAAAGGCTAGGGCCAAAATGTTGGCTTTCCTTGCGTCACTCCTTTTTCTCTAATTTTGGCCTGCAAACTTAGGTTTTTAACACTCCAGAAGAGAAGGTTATTGTTATTATCATACAACCTAGGCTGTTAAGCTTAACCTCAAAAAACGAAGTCTAAGAAGTAAAGCCATAGTGTTATGTTGAGGTGTAGGGAACTCAGGTCAACAATTTCTGACATTGCCAGTGAAGCGGAAGACCCAATACTATTATGGACTACTGGACTCTTTTAGAATATATTACTGAGTTAACACACCTATAATCTTCAAATAACGGAACTAAACAGAAAAAGGGGATATAGATGAGTGTCCACTTTGTATCTGTATATTCAAAATGGTTAGGATAGATATATAGTTACATTCTCTTAATGAATAGAGGGATTTGTTCTAATAGTGTTCGTAAATAGTATATCATGTCTGCATCTTGTACAGCTATTCACCACAGGGAAGAATGTATGCAATGCATTAATTATTGAAAGTGTCCTACCAATTTGGTTTGAAACTGTCACATTGCTATTTCTCAATAAAATTATGGGAAAAATTTTTAAAAAAAGGAGTTGAGGAAAAATTTGGTGTAACACTTCCTATGAGGAGCTAAGGTCACTGCAGTCAATGTGGATGGAATTAAGAAAGGCTTGCTAGCTGCCACACCTGATGCTCCTTCCTTTGCTTTTTATTGTTTTCCACTGCCATGGACTGCTGTCCTCTGTCATGTGCCAGTCTGCCTTGGAGCCAGCTGAATATGGATTCAGAACTCCACAAACTCTGAGCTAAATCTAAATCAATCTCTGCTTCCTTAATTTTGGGTTTTGGGTATTTTGTCCCAGCAACAAGAGAAACATAACCAAGACCTTAAAGCCAACAAATTAGGTATGTTTTTCTTTTTGGCTACTTGGGACAGAGTCTTCCTATGAAGTTCAGGCTGGCCTTCTGTGCACTTTGCAGCCCAGGCAGGCTTTGAACTTGCAAGGATCCTTCTGCTTCAGCCTCCCCAACAGACATGTGCCACTATGCGTGGCATAAAATACCCTAATTTTGAAAATATACATTTATCAGTGTAAATCCTGAGGGTTATAAATGTTACATTTCTTGTTATATAGGTCTTGCTTTATCTTGGTCTTAACCATCCAGCAGAAAAGCATAAACATGAAGTATAAAAATTAAAGCCATATTAATATGCTGATCTATAAAAGGCTCAAGTTAACAACTTCTGACACTGCCAGTCCTACAGATAACCCACTACTATTATGGACTACTGGACTAGATTGGAATATTTTGCTGAATTCATACACCTACAGTATTTCAATGGCAATGGAATACCCATCTTTGACAAAACTAAACAAGACAGGGGGATATAAATGAAGGAACTTTTTGTATCTGTATATAAATAATAGTTAGGATAGATACACAGCTACTTTCTCTTAATTCAATGAGGAGAAAGATTTGTACTAATAGTGCTTGGACAGGATATCATGTCTGCATATTGTACTATGTATAACCACTATGAAGACAACAATATGCAATGTATTAATTATTGAAACTGTCCTACTAAATGGTTCTGAAACTGCCTCATTGCTATTTGCTTCTCAATAAACTTAATAAAAAATAAAAATAAAATAAAAACCGAAAATATTCCTTTATAACTAAACTCAAAACATATTTTGGAATTCGACTTTTACTTCTCTGCAAGCTTCATAACACCTCCAGATCTAGAATTTGTAGACATACACAACCAAACCTGCATGCACGCACACACACTCATGCACAGAGGCACACATAATATACACAGGAAGTGTAACCCACAAGCCTACTGAGGACAAATGCTCGTATCCATCACGGATTCACAGGCATGCACAGATCCCCACCCAAAGGAATTTGAGAAACAACTAATAAACATTTTACATCAGATGTTCATGCCTTTTTTAATAGTCAGACATATTTTAAGTCTTTGCACACCTAATTAAACCTATAAGGCAAGCTTAATGAAGACTATTTGAATTCATTCCATTCTGCTAGTCTTAATCTGTCCCTTAGATCAAAGCAGCAGTGACACTTTTGTATTGATAAGGAAGATGCATATGGATTTATATGCATATATGTAAGTATTGAATTTATGTGTGTGTTGAATTCACCCTAAGTGTGTATTCTATATTTCTGGAAATTGTGCAAATATTTGGAGAAAATCTTGGAATTACTAAAAAGTTTGACATGCTTTTAAATACACTGAATAATTATTAAAAACAGGGAAAATAGAGATGACTATTTTATTTAACATATACTCATCTTTGTTGTTGAAAACCCTTGTATTCTTTTTTTTTAGGATTTTTTTTTTTTTTTTTTTTTT
>NW_004524733.1:2303973-2309303 GCF_000260255.1 Octodon degus
GAGGCTGACAGCTTTGTGGAAACAGCCACTTAAAGAACTGAGCTATGGCCAGGCCCCGAAAACCCTTGTATTCTAATAAAACTATATGTTATTTATTATATCAATACCTAACTTTTCACATTAGTTCATTCCTAATCAGACTTCACTTAGTATCTAAAACTCTGTTCATAACAAAATTTATTGGTAAGGAAATCTGTAGTATTAATAAATCATTTTATGATGATTTTCTTTTTATAATTTTTATTCTTCAAAATGAAATGTAAATTTTCCATTTTCCACATTCCTCATACATGACATTAAACATTCTCACAGTAGTAAAACATTACAAGACATATTTCATGAACTTCCCAAATTTGACTAGATAGATAGTAAAATTACTTGGTATCAAACTATACTTAAGTATTATTGCATAATAATGTAATAATGAAATGTGATTAGGAAATGATAAATTGCATGTAGAGTTATAATCTTAAAACTTGAATTAACATAGCACAGAATGAATATAATACATTTATATAACAACTTTAAGTAAAGGAAATTCACTGTGACTTTAATGCCATGAGGTCCACAATCATGGGTTTTATTTGAATTACCATAAAATGTAAATACACATTGACCAAAATTTCTCTCTTCTAAGGT
The DNA here is from genome assembly GCF_000260255.1 of Octodon degus. Classification (NCBI taxonomy): domain Eukaryota; kingdom Metazoa; phylum Chordata; class Mammalia; order Rodentia; family Octodontidae; genus Octodon; species Octodon degus. The sequence continues at coordinate 2,304,613 of NW_004524733.1, forward strand.
AAATTATTTTCACATTTTAACATTTCTTAAGTTAGAATGTATCCTACAGTGGATTCATAAGAAACTTACCAGTCATTTCTGTTTCTTTCCTCTGAATCAATAACAAATCAATAAGTAAGTTCAAATCAATAACACCTTTCACATACATTGGCATCTTAAAGTTGAGGAAACATTATAAATTTCATAATGGATGATGCTAGTGAAAGCGCTAAGTAGTACATTTTCCCTATCAGCCTTAATATTTTCTTGAATATGTTATACAGGTTATTTCACCAGGAATTATTATGTTTCTAAAACTTGACCTTTATCAACTACAGTTATTAAAATGTTATTAAATTAACTACACCCTATGGTGAATGTTATCTTAATTCAAAATATCCACATACATCAAAAAGCTTTACCTAACAAACTGCTTTTGCTAGAGGCAGTTTTAATAAAATCTAAGGATTATACTATATATTCCTAATTTCAACTACTTGTATTTGAAGCTATTAATATTTATATTTATATGTTATGCTTTTAGAATTAGTCTTGGTGTATAAACAAATTTAGTTCATTAAAATATTCAATATTACTTATAATTTCAAATACATCACATTCATCAAATTTATTTCAGAGAGAAAATTAGTGTATTAGTGGGGATATGTCACTAATGGAGTAGAATTAATTGAAAGAATAATGAAAGGAAAGAGACTCTTAAGTGTCATTTAAAAATATAGAGAAATTGAATAAATACACACCACCTATCTCTGTTTAAAAATTAAGCTATCCAATATAAATCACTAAAATTCTTACAATGTTGTTTCATACTAATTAATAAAAGTTTTTTTTATTTAAAATGCTATTTATATTTATTACCATTTAATTACATTTAAAATACATTGGGGCCAGGGAGATAGCTCAGTGGTCTAAGTGCCTACCTGGCAAGCTCAAGGTCCTGAGTTCGATCCCCAGTACCAAAAATAAAATAAAATAAAGTAGAATCGAATTATAAGATAAAATACATTGACTGTTGATGGGTCAGCTGTGTTGGATCACAAGTAAAAAAGTTAATTACGCTCAAGGCAGTTTCATCACTATCAGATGCTCTTTGTCCCTTCTGCTTTCTCAGGGCACTGGAAGCATGTTCAATAAGCCAATTTTTCTACATGACAAAGTGAACTCACAAAGTGGAAAAGTCAACATTAATTAAAAGCCTTCATAAAATTATTATGTTTTGTTATACAACTTTAAAAATTGTTATCAATGTGTCCGGCCCTTATCCTTTCATTTATTTATTTATTTATTTTTCGTTCTCTGTACCGTGAAGCAGTCGTTGTCATCCAATCCGCAGTGACAAGACCATAATGGGTCACGCGGCCTCCTGGTCTGCTGTGCTTGCCGTATTGCTTCGGAAAACATGAAAACAAATCCCCTCCTTCTTGCTAGCACTTTGGGCCTCTCATCAATGTTTCATAACTAACCATCATCATGCAAGGTCAGAATCACAACCTCTTTCAAGGTTTTGCTTCCTTTTGCTCCATGAGTGAGATTCAGTGAAGCCTTTGCTGTGATTAGATTTTCTCAAGCCTTTTAGCAGCAAAATATTACAGTAGAGACAGAATTTTAAAAACCATAAGTACTTCAACATCTATATCATGTACACTGAACTATATTTTGTTCACTGAATGCTACTGTTTTCTGAAAAAAATGTTTCATAAACCTGGAATTATTAAAACCTACATTCACAAAGATAGCTTGGTGTCATAATTTTCAATAGAGCTCTGCACAATACATTCTACAACAACACAATGGAAATAAATAATGGGATATTGGAGCTGGGGAGATGGCTCAGTGGAATAAGCACTTCCCTGGCAAGCACAAGGGCCTGAGTTCAATCCCCGCTCCCGAGGGGATTGGGGGGGGAGAGATATTGATTGTTTGAATTGACTGAGGTAAAATGTAAATTTAGGAATGAAATCAGGAAACAGGGTGAAATTATTTTTTCAGTACAAAATAGAGAAACTACTAGTAAAAAAAGCAATAAAACAAAAGACTAAAATAAAATCTCAGCAAGTCCCTTTAAAAAATTTATTTATTTATTTATTTATTTATTTGGTACAGGGTTTCACTATACAGCTTGGACTCACAGTGATCCTCCTGTCTCAGCCTCCCAGCACTTGGATTACAGGCATGCACCACCATACCCAGTTTTGGAGGTCAGCATGGCATACCCAGGGGTTCGGTATGGCACGCAGCATCAGGGATCAAACATGGGTTCTTGCACTTGGCAGGCATATGCTTAGACCTCTGAGCTTTCTCCCCAGCCCTCCACAAGTCCTTTGCAGCAGGAAGAAATTAGATATAATATTACAAAATTAAAATAAATTATGTGGTCATCACATTAAAAAGAAAATATTGGGTAATCCCTATGGAATTATGGTTATTTTTACAATACACAAATGTTTACTACATAGTAACTGTATTGAAGCAATAATATAGTTGACTATTTATGGTATTAAGCAAAGCCTACGGTAGTAGTATTCCCTAGGTATTTGCTCTCTTGGGAAATTTAAAGAAAAGCAAAATATGTGCACACATAATCCCACTATACAGCATTTGTTAAAGAGGGTTTAACATACTTACAACAACCAGCTATAAAATTCTTCAATACTCCATCCACTTCTATGTTGTTCAATTCCCTACTCACACACTATTACTTGAAACCCGGACCACTTACATCAGTATATTTTCTATTTTATTTTATCAAACTTCTGTATAAGTAAAAATTTTGTATTAGAGATAGTATTTAAAAACATGAAAACTCAACAGAATACATATAAGACTTTGCATTATACAATTTAACCTTTGAATTGTACAATTTAATACCTTTCTGAAGTTTCTTTGTTTTTGTTTTTGTAATGTGGATTGAACTTATGATCTTGTGCTTGCCAGCCAGGCGCTAAGGCTGCTGAGCTATCTCCCTAGCCCTGAGCTATTTTTATACATCTTCTTGCAAAATAAAACTCTGATATATACGTATCTTTAAATTGTTTGGCAGAAAATTCATACCAAATTATTATTTTTTTAGTAAATTCCATATAAAAGGGCTGGGGAGAAAACTCAGTAGAATAAACACTTGCCTGACAAGCACAAGGTCCCGAGTTCAATTCCTGGTACTGCAAAAAAGAAAAAAAAAAAAAAAATGGCACATTTGGGACAGGGGAGATGGTTCAGTGGAATAAGCGCTTCTCTGGCAAGCACAAAGGCTTGAGTTCAATCCCTGGTTCTGCTAGCTAAATAAATAAATAAATAAATAAATAAATAAATAAATAAATTCCATATGAAAGACAGTTTCAGTAACAACCAAACAATAATTTCCATATTTTTGTTCAAGAACACTAGCATAAATCCAATGTACTCTTGACATTGACAGATTGGAAATATAATGAAATGAAGATGAAATACGATCATTCTTGAGACAGCAGGGAATGAAACATAGCCTAAGACCACAGAAGAAAAGCAAACCATATCCCTAACAAGTGAAATTTGTCAGCAAATTTGCACCATAGTAGGCATCCGAGTAACTCGAAGATGATAAGGCACAGGGCTTGCACACTGACATTCAGATGGCAGGATCAGGGTTATTGCACAAGTGTAAAGTCCTGCTGCTCTTTAGTAACAGAGAAGGCAGTGGAGATTCTAGCAGTGGCCTGCCACTGAGTTACCATGGGGGGAAAAAGTGCCTGTGATGGTTTTATTTCTTTGCAGCTGTGGACAATATTGGGCCGAGTAAGGTGGTGACTGTGTGGAAGCATTCGGCGCATGGTCGTCCTCCTGTTCAGCTCAGCCGTTTGCTAACCCAGGAGTAGCTATACAGATCTGCGTAAATCAGAGTGCTCCGGGGAACCCGTGTTCAGGAAGCACATGGAGAGCTCCCAGGCTGACACGCTCTGGAGCACAGTCCGACTCAAACTGCTGCTGTCTGATAGATTTATTTCCTGACAGCTGACAGAGTGTCCTGTCGTATCTGACAGTCCCTGGTGTGGCTATAGAGTGGCTCCAGGAAAAAGTTCTCTGAACTCAAAAGCCCTGAGTGTTCCTTTTAGGGAAAAAAGACTATTTCAGGACTTTGAAAGATCTTACTGATGTAAAGATATTATTCTTTTAAAAAAATTCAAATCACTCCCTCTTGCCTCCTAAAACACCCCTCATAGCAGGGTCCCTCATGTCTTTATAGTTTTCTTTTGTACCAGAATCTGTCCCAGTGAAATGAAGCTCATTTTAAGCTAGGCAGGCCAGTCAGAGTGATGACTCTGAGATGATCTTCCAGTATAATTTGAAAGAGCTTACAAAAACTGGACTTACATTACTTGGGCATGGCTACTTGCTCCACAGCTTAACCAGAGCTATGCAAGTAACATTCCCTAGAAATATCCAAAATCTTCTTCCTTCAGGATGATATATTAACAAATGCACTCAAAGACAAAAGTAATACCTAAAAATATTTTAAAGTGCATTTAATAAAATATGAACTACTATGATGACAACAATATGCAATGTATTAATTATTGTAACTGTCCTACTAACTTTTTTTTTTTTTTTTTTTTTGCTTCCAACTGACTTAAGTCTTTTTATTCTTTTGGTAATCTCTTCCAGGGTTAACTACTTCCATTGTAGGTGATGAAATATGTAAGGCTCCGCTTCAAATG